>NC_081157.1:51009962-51041929 GCF_012432095.1 Onychostoma macrolepis | reverse complement strand
CACTGATCACATGTGAACGGTTTCTCACCGGTGTGGATCCTTATGTGAAGCACAAGACTACGTTTACATGTGAAACTCTTTCCACACTGAGTGCAGGTGAAAGATGTCGGCTCTTTTTTTCATTAAAAATGCCTTTCTAGTCTTTGAGCAACTCAAAGGTTTTTCTCCAGGTTTGTCATGATGTTTCTCTTCCACTTTGCTCAGTTCTTCACTCTCCTCGTTCTCTTCCATCAGATCTGAAATGAACAACCTTTTTTTTTTAATGCTAAAAATCATTACGATATTAAGTAAAGATCATGTTCCATGAAGATATTTTGTAAATTTCTTACCATAAATGTATTAAAACTTGATTAGTAATATGCATTGCTAAGAAATTAATTTGGACAACTTTAAAGTCGATTTTCTCAATATTTTGATTTTTTTGCACCCTCAGATTCCAGATTTTCAAATTTTGTCCTAACCTAACAAACCATACATTAATGGAAAGCTTATTTATTCAGCTTTCAGGTGATGTATAAATCTCAATTTTGACAAATTGACACTTAAGACTGGTTTTGTGGTCCAGGGTCACATATGTCCCTGAAACTTTCCATAAATGAGGTACACTGATCTTGCTATAATTATTTTTGAAACATTATGAGTACAAATCACATTTCTGTACACTCCAAAAAAAAAAAAAAGTAGTTGAGTACACTTAAAATAATTTGCTATCTGGCTGCCTCAAAACTTTAAGTTTAGTCAACTCAAATAAGTTTAGTCAACTTGAAATATTAAGTTGTTTGTGTTGACTAAACTTAACATTTTAAGGCATTGGGGTAACAAATTATTTTAAGTTGAAACCACTATTATTTTTTACTGTGTAGTGGGAGCTATTCAGTATATTTCATTAATGACACAATTATCTAATGCAATATTAACATAGTGCCATAATACTGATACCAATAGCCAAGTTTCCATTCAGTTTTTGCATACTTTTGGTATTGACAAATTGCAACTAATCAGAAAAATGAGAAAAATCCCAATTTCATTCGTTATTTCCCCTTAAATCGTGCAGCCCCAAATAGCTGGCATCAGAAAGATACATAATACTGATTGTATGTAAGGCATTCAGCATTGACAGGCTGATCTGGCCACAGAATCGCCCGGAGACTTTCACATTTCCCTAAGAACTCAGACCAAGACAAACATTCTCCAAATGAAGGAATGAAATAACAATTGGATTTTGCACTGACTAGGATCATAAACTTGGGGAGTTCACACCTTGTTGAGAAACAGGAGGTCTGTGGGAAAGAGCAAACCCTCTGCAGCAGGCAAAGCAACTCTAAACTCTCTAACTTATTTTACATTCCTGGGCTGTGTTTCTCTAAAGCACCGGTGTGAAAATAGATATCTGTATGTTTTTGTCTGTATCTCAGCAGATCAAAGTATCTGAGGTTATTTCAGCCTTACACTGTTACTTACGACATGATTCCTCTCCTTATTTTTGTATTGTGACACAAAGGAAGTGACATCATAAATAATCTCAATCCATTGTCTCGGTTTTTACACAAACTGTACAGTACTGACTGCATTCATCAACCCTGTTACCAAAGATACTGTGAGAAGAACAATCTCTATAACTATGAATAACTATTATGATTTATGAGAAATACAACTTTATCCGTAACTATAAATCAGATTTTGCTTAAGTCATTACTTCATACATTTTGGTCTTTACTGTTAATTGCTGGTTTTTTGGAGGTTTTATTCCTCCAAAAAACAGCATTTTGTATGTTCACATTTCATAGTTTAACTGTTTGTCTAAATCTGATGAAATGCTTTAAACTTGATAACATGAACAAGTGAGAAATCAAGAATAAACACCAACCTGTTTGTTGTTCAGTATCTTCAGTGTGTTTGATTCTGCAGGGTTCTGGATCTCTCATCTTCTCTCTGTCCTCTTTAATAAACTCAGTCTCTGCAGATTTCAGCTCTTCCTGATGCTCTGATGCTCGTCTTCACTTGTGAACTGATGGGAATATTCCAGCATTTATTGGTGAATTGCAGTGGGAGGAGCTTCACCGATGATGTGATTACAGTGGGAGGAGCTTCACTGCCAGTGAACATGTGGGAGGAGGAGCTTATCTGCCCAAATCAAAAATACATCACTGAGTTACTTGTTTGTTTTTTATAGCAATTGACAACAGCAAATAAATAATGTAATGTAAATTATTCCAAGTATAAATAATGATAAGAAAAACATCACCAGTGGGGCCCTTGGTACACATTTTATTTTTGTTAAAAATCCAATAAAATGTAAACTCTGGAAATTGTTTGTACTTGGTTTATTTATAGCATTGTCACTAAAATTATGATAACTATTTTGGACACTTTAACTTTCACAAAAAAAATAAAAAAATAAATAAAATGGGGGCGTTTTCCCCCACTCTACCCTATTTATTTATTTATTTTAGTATTATTATTAATATAAAGCTTGGAAGACAGGTACATGTTTATAACATAGAAAAAGAATATATTATAATCAAAGTTATTTATTAATCTGTTTATATATATATATATATATATATATATATATATATATATATATATATATATATATATATATATATGCATAGTAATGCATGGCATACAAAAAGTTTAAAAGTGTGAAATTATTTAAATAAAAATAGAAAACAATGCATTACATAATAATGTTAATCATAATTTAAGTACTAAATAAATGACAAGTTTATTCCATCCCTGCAGAATTCCCAAATGTGATGTTCAAAATTACTGATTAAGGCTTTAGAAATAAATAAAATGCTGGTAATCACATGTATAATAATGTGTTCTGATGCAAGTTCACATACTTAATCTCATGTTTTCTAATGCTTTATTGTTGAGCTGTTGAATTATTGTATGTTGAAATAATCAGTTCCAAACCTTTGACACATTTTTTCTCAATTTTCTTTTATTGTTTTTGGGTGTTATTTTGCCTCACTGAAGGCAACCATAATGTTGACCCCAATGAAATGAGCTTTAAGTGGCAATTTACAGGAGATCTGAAGACATCAGCATAATAAAGGAGGTGAAAACAGGAACTATTGACATGAAATAAAGAGTCTTTTTAGCATCTGTTAATTTTGATGAGTCTCAGACTATCAACACTCATTCAACAAGACATTCAGGATCATCAGCAGATCATCTCACTTTATTCTATACCAGCGGCACGACTGGTCTTCAACGAGCCCAAAAGAGCCCATGTTACACCTCTCTTTATCTCCCTGCACTGGCTACCAATCACGGCTCGCATCAAGTTCAAGACACTGATGCTTGCATATAGAACAACCACTGGCTCAGCACCCGTTTACTTGCACTCTCTATTAACAAACTACATCCCCTCCAGAAATCTGAGATCTGCTAGTGAGCGACGCCTCGTGATACCATCACAGAGAGGCGCAAAATCACTCTCTAGATCATTCATATTCACCATTCCTGGCTGGTGGAACGATCTTCCCACCTCTATCCGGAATGCTGGATCCCTGTCAATCTTCAAGCAACAACTGAAAACTCATCTCTTTCGACAGCACTTGACTTCATCCTAAACTTAAAAAAAAAAAAAAAAATTATCTTTACTTATTCCTTCCTTTGGTAGTTTGTATTTATTTGAACAATGCCTGAGACTTGGTGTTGCAAGCACTTCGTATGTCTGATTGCCTCTTCAAGATTAATCGCTCTATGTATTCCCCAATTGTAAGTCGCTTTGGATAAAAGCGTCTGCTAAATGACTAAATGTAAATGTAAATGTAAATGTAAACTGTAAATGTATTCTGAGTGTTTGCTGTTAGAAACTGATTATAAGAGTCAGGATATATGATAAAAGCCTATAAAACATGCTCCACTGAAAGACAATATTGTTATTTCTCAGAATATAACATGTATAAAACATTAAATGCCTAATTATTTAAAAAAAAAAAAAAAAAAAACACTAATGTAAATAACCGTCCTACAGCACCATAATATAGGCTATGCATGTCCGTATGAATCTAAATATAGTTTGATTTTGTAATAAATACATTCATTGCAATTAAGTATGGTAATAAGATTATTAACATGCGAGAGCTTTGCATGCAGAAACTGACAACAATCATGAAACATTTATAAAGAGCGTAATGTTTCAATTCAATCACGTTATTATTTATTTATATTAAAATGTATGTATAGTATTTAGCAACAGATTTGATCTGCCAAAGATGAAGAAAAAGAAAAAAATATATATATTTTTTTACTTTTGACATTCAGTAACAGTTCTCACTCCAAACAACAAAACTATCACACAAATGAACACACAGAAGCACTCAAAATCGCTAAGGTCTGAATTAATTCATCATATTTTCCTCACATGCTCGCTGCACTAAATGTTTATAGAAATAGACCCCAAAGACGCACAAGTAGCGCTAAACCCGATGAAAACAATACAGAAACGACATCTTAATGTAAAAAGTGTTTCAACACTCAGGTGTCAAGTGTTCAACATTTCATTGCTGAGTAATTAAATATGCGAAATACAGACCTGCTGGCCTCACCTCAGAAGAGCTGTTGGTTAGTTATTGGAGGGCTTTCAGAGTTTGAATAAAGACCTGGCGCCACCTGCTGGACGCTCCGCGGATTTTCATTCGCCTGAGATTTTAACTTTTTAAAAATAATGTTCTACTTTTTTTTACCTTTCTTTATTGCAGCTACATTATATTTGCACAAATTGCAGGGGCGTAGCACTGAATGTTGGGCTCCGATCACAAAACCAAACAGTTTGGGCCCCTCACCACACCAAAACACCCTGCTTTATTTTCACAACGATTCACAACTTTTATCTACAAGTAAATTATTAGAATGTTCATATATATGTGTGTGTGTGGGTTAGCCTATATATTTATTTATTTATTTATTCAATTAAGAATATAATTGTTTCAAAATATCACATAAATATCAGTAATAAAACGAAGGACAAAAACACTTTACTTTTTTCTCCTGTCTGTTGCTATGATTATCATCACTGTCAATCATTTCTGTTTAGCAGATTCACTCTTCTTGTATTCGCAGTTGTTTCTCCTGAAACAGAGGACACTTTGCAACAATGTAAAGTAGTGAGTGTACAGCTTGTATAACAGTGTAAATTTGCTGTCCCCTCAAAATAACTCAACGCTCAGCCATTAATGTCTAAACCGCTGGCGACAAAAGTGAATACACCCCTAAGTGAAAATGTCCAAATTGGGCCCAAAGTGTCAATATTTTGTGTGGCCACAATTTTTTTCCAGCACTGCCTCTTGGGCATGGAGTTCACCAGAGCTTCACAGGTTGCCACTGGAGTCCTCTTCCACTCCTCCATGACAACATCACGGAGCTGGTGGATGTTAGAGACCTTGCGCTCCTCCACCTTCCGTTTGAGGATGCCCCACAGATGCTCACGCTTGGCCAGTCCATCACCTTTACCCTCAGCTTCTTTAGCAAGGCAGTGGTCATCTTGGAGGTGTGTTTGTGGTCATTATCATGTTGGAATACTGCCCTGCGGCCCAGTCTCCGAAAGGAGGGGATCATGCTTTGCTGAACTGTAGCTTCCCAGTGCCGCCAGCACTCATGCAGCCCCAGACTATGACACTCCCACCACCATGCTTGACTGTAGGCAAGACACACTTGTCTTTGGCCACCGTGCTGTAGCTCAGTTTCAAGGTCTTGGCAATCTTCTTATAGCCTACGCCATCTTTATGTAGAGCAACAATTCTTTTTTTCAGGACCTCAGAGAGTTCTTTGCCATGAGGTGCCATGTTGAACTTCCAGTGACCAGTATGAGGGAGTGAGAGCAATAACACCAAATTTAACACACCTGCTCCCCATTCACACCTGAGACCTTGTAACACTAAAGAGTCACATGACACCGGGGAGAGAAAATGGCTAATTGGGCCCAACTTGGACATTTTCATTTAGGGGTGTACTCACTTTTGTGGCCAGCGATTTAGACATTAATGGCTGTGTGTTGAGTTATTTTGAGGGGACAGCAAATTTACACTGTTATACAAGCTAAAATATAAAAATATAATAAAATACCTAACTACATAATACTATTATAGATAGAAATTACCACAATCTGACATGGCTGCGGTTGGAATTGAACTGCGGGTTTCGTCTGGTCAGAGGAGAACTGCCCCCCGACTGAGCCTGGTTTCTCCCAAGGTTTTTTTCTCCATTCTGTCTCAGAGGGAGTTTTGGTTCCTTGCCGCTGTCGCCTCTGGCTTGCTCAGTTGGGGACACTTAATTTCTAGCGATTATCGCCGATTTGATTGCACAGATACTATTTAAACTAAACTGAGCTAGACAATGACATCTCTGAATTCAATAATGAAATGCCTTTAACTGAAAATTGAGTGTTTAATCTTATCATTATACATTACTGACACTCTGTCCTCCAATCTGATACTGTTAAGTGCTTTGACACAATCTTTGTTAAAAGCGCTATATAAATAAAGATGACTTGACTTGACTACTTTACATTGTAGCAAAGTGTAATTTCTTCAGTGTTGTCACATGAACAGATATAATAAAATATTTACAAAAATGTGAGGGGTGTACTCACTTCTATGAGATACTGTATATATACTTACATATATACAAGTGTATACTTATTTTCCAGCGATACCGTCTACATGATTGCACAAATACTATTTAAACTGAACTGAGCTGGACGATGACATCACTGAATTCAATAATGAAATGCCTTTAACTGAAAATTGAGTGTTTAATCTTGTCATTTTGCATTATTGACACTATTTTCTTATTCTGATATTGGAAAATTGCTTTGACACAATCTGTATTGTTAAAAGCACTATATAAATAAAGGTGACTTGACTTGACCAATATAACCAATATATCTTTGTGGGCCCCCCTCCTTGAGGGCCCCAGTTACTTAGTTCCACTATTACCCCTGTCCGACGGCCCTGTGCACAAAATTCAAAACCAGAAACAACAAACTAGTGAAATACTATCTTGATTCATTTACAGCTGAATTGTTCAATCAATTATTTAAAACAGTGTGAATATGAAGAAATGAGACAGAGGGATCAGTCATGCATTTATTTATTTATTTATATCATCTGGAGCCGTTGATCCGCTCAGATTCAGATTTATTCAGTGAGCGATGATCATCAGATCTGTCCTGTGTTTGTACAGCAGATTCAGGATCCCTGAGAGAAACACAGTCATCAGAGCTTCTGTCTCAGCTGAGATTACAACACCATCCGTCTGTTTAAATAAAGATGACTTGACTTTACATTTTCACAGTCTTACATTGATTCTGATTTCAGATTCATTATGCAGAAAGATGCTTGGCGCTGCCCTGTGAAAACATACACAAACAGATGGACACATTTATATTTATTAAGAGAGATTTCATAGTTTAGGCTGACTTTATGACAGTTCTGTCATGGTCTGTTAAAGAGGTAAAACATTAGTTTTGGTTTTTAACTGCTAAGAAATTTTAGCCAATCAGAGACCCTTTCAGTAGTGACACTTAAAATGGACTCTAGGTGGCGATCTAAACTTCCAGATCTTACCAGTCATCAAATAGCGTTAAAGGGACAGTTAATGAAATTAAATGTTTAACAGATATCCAAAGCCCTGTTTAAATGTTAGAAATGCATATATGCTGAATGCTGGCGGTATATGAGAAAATATTATATCATTTGCCTTTAATAACAGAAAAGTAAATGCCATAACACTTTTTTGCATATCGTTTACCTTCTTTAACAGATCTTATTAACAGATTTTATTAGAACTGTTAAACAATGACAGTAAACGAACGAAGACGGAGAATCTGATTTCTGGTGCTCACAACTCAGTTGTTCTCAGCGCTGTCAAAATAAAAGTCCCTCTTCTCACACACCGGCCTCAGAAAAACTTATCGGCCGATAATTGAAAAAAAAAAAAAAAATCCAAATATCAGCTGATATATCGGGGCCTTGGCGATACATCAGTCAAAGCACAACTCACGACTCACCTGAAGATCCTTTTACGCAGCATGAAACAGATCGAGATGATGAGAAGAACAATGACGAAAAGAGCAAACAACCACCACAACAGAGCTATAAAATATAAATAAATAAATCAGCTGATATATATACAAGAAACAGACAACAATTAAATCTGATTAACTGAATTATAAATTATTATTGAAGTAAATTATGAATTATTTCTCTTCCACTAAATGTAGGAGTGTGTTTTTAATATTTGTTGACATACAGCTTCTGGATTCTGGAGATTTTGGAGTTGGTGTCGATCTGCTGATGGAGTCAGTCTCATTCCACACTGAAAATCACATTCATAATCATCATGATTCGCATCAATCACAGAAGATGCCGTTAACAAAACAGTTACAATAACACGTCTCTGGATATAATACAAATTTCTGCTGCATAAGAACAGATGTGTATGTCACTTTTAATGAACGTCTGCAATAATTCCAAGATAGATTATGATAGTAATAAGTGTATTTAAAGGAGTGGTCGACTGGCTATTTTCAAAGGCTGGATTGAGTTTATGGGGTACACTCAAGCGGAAACCTCCCGCTCTCTCTCTTGAAACCAACGCGGAAGTGACTTAAACTGTAATTCGTCAACTGGCCGCTGGAGGCTGGCTGCAAAAGTCAGCCAATCCCATAGACTCTACATGTTAAAATGCCCAACTTTAAAGCAGAAAAAGACATGTTTACAGCCTTCTTCAAAAAATTATTTTGGTCTATATAGCTAATTTTGCCCTTCGTGACAACTGTGAGGGGGGTGATTTTTTATTATAACTCATCCATGCTCTTCAGAAAGCTACGGGTGACGTCACGGACACTACGTACATTTTTATTTTTTATTTTTTAAATCACATTCCTTTTTTACATATTTTACCTTTATTCTACAGCTTTTTCCATTCTCCTAAAATGCTCAGTTGAGTTCCTAGCTCTATGAAGCCCCTCCCCTCAGAAATATGCAATAGGCTCAGGTTGATTAGCTGACCCAGTGTGTTGTGAGTCGTTAACCGCCTATTTTGGAGTATGAATGAAAACAGACACGTGTTCTCACTGCACTCTTAACATTAAAGTTACATTAAACATTGAAGTTGCATGCAAATTCTTAAGTTCATCCAGGTTGAGAATACACGTGTTCGATATTTTCTTCATGCATAACATTATTGACTCGCTGAAATTATTAATTCATTGTAATGTAACAGTTTAATTATTTAATTCTTTAAGCCAGTATGGTCTGGCACTAGGGTAATAACACACCACCGCAACTTCAATCACAATACCATACTGGCTTAAAGAGTTAAAGGTGGTAAAATATATATATATATATTTTTTTTTTTTTTTTTTTTATTTATTCAACAGAGGGAAGGACAGGCAAGGGCAGGCTAGGGACAGTTCACTCACAAGGACAGACGCTCAGGACAGTTGACAGGCAACTGCTGTACATTGTCACAAAAGCTTTTCCATTGCACGCGTTTTAAGCCTTGCCGATTTAAACATTAAAAGATTTAAAGCATTCAAACACAAGATGCGAAAAAACTCAACTGAGAACTCACGTGCTGAATTCGCTGTGCAAAAAGATAGTGTCTCACAGACAGTGTGCAAACACCGAACTGAGCTCTCCTTTGCTTCCTCCCGAAGCGAAAATCTCCCCTAAATCGAACTAATACACATTGCCAGTTTAAACATACAAACACAATATCACAACATCAATCAGCTTCAGTTATGGGTGTATTAGTCTGCATCGGGTAAATAACTAGCCGGCATGTGTCTTTTTCTATGTGGTGGTGCATGAAAGTAGTCTATATCCTTATTGTTAACTTGTGCCTGCGAAGGCCTTTCTATAGTTCTCTTGTGTTTTGAACATGGAAGTCCTCCATAACTTGAAATTTTCTTAATCAACGTTCTGAGTTCAGAGGTAATAAATACTACACTTCTTGTTGTTATGTTGCTTTTGTGCCTGTGGAACAATATGCATGCTGTTCGTGACATACTGCTATACCGTTACTCTACATTTATTCTTGTGCAAGGGTTTTCATTAAACAATGCTTTTGCAGGGTTCAATATCTAAAGTTCAATTAGCTTATAAAACGTTGTTATAAAATAAGAGTTCTTATCCTTCGGCAAGGGTATTGTATAACAAGTTTTATTTAACAATCTTAGTTTCTTGTTCCATGCATTCTTAATATTTATTTAACTTAGATTTCATGCAGTCTGGTTTCTCTGTCTGCAGAGTCTATCAAGCATTTGCGGGAGTCAAGCCCAAAAATATTTATATTGATTTCAGGTGGTTTCTTTCTATTTCCTCATCTATTGGATTCGGTCTTACTTGGCCTATTGTGGCCTTCCCACATCATGGCATATCGTGGCCTTCGCATGACATGGCTTTGCATTAACACTGAGTATTTCTTTTATCTGCATGTTATGCTGATCTGGTTTATTTTCCTTTTATTTTGGGGTGGGTTTCCTCGTTGGATTCTGGCAGTTAGAGTTCTATCAAGCATGTGCATGAGTCTAGCCTAAAGAATGTTTATTACATTTCTGTATGTATGCTCTTTCTTAGCCCCTGTTAGATCCTAAATACTACCTTCTGTCATTTTACTTAAACTAATGGCCTTCCTAACACAATGCAGTTGTTTAGAGTCCCTCTAATTGCAAATGCAGAGAACATGGTTCCACCTTATCTATAATAATCAAAGTACATTCTTCATATCATCAATTTGCAACCAATTTGCATATTACTTGTTAAATAAATCTTATTCAGACATTCTCTTGCCTCCCGAGTCTTTCTGGTAGAACAGAGGTTTACTTGAATGTTGGAGGTCTGGAGTCAGTTCATTCAGAAGTGATTGAAAGTGGATTGAGTGTGAATCAGACGTTTATCAGCTGAAACTCACCTGAGTTTGGAGTCGCTGCAGTTTGATTCCTCACTGAAAAACACATTCACAATCATCATGATTCACTTGAAGATTCACAGAAGATTCAGTTCAACACAGAGTTTGATCTCAATCAGGACACACTGGTGTGTTTTGGGTGGGCCTTGAGTGGGTTGGGCTTAGTGTTTTGGGTTGTTCTCAATTAATACTTCTGCGTCGAACCTACGCTGTAGTACGGCGTAACCTATGACGTAGCCTGAGGTGCACCTCTCCAAAATTCTAACAGCGCGTCAATTCTACGTGGACCGCAAGCGCTGTGATTGGTCTGCTAGAATCCCTCCCTCCATATGTACTTGAGTTGTATATGTGTTTATGTGCACTTTAATATATTTTAATTTTACACCTTCTTATTTAAAATAAAACAAAGCAAAAAATAAGTGTCTAATCATTTATTATATTATATAGCTTTATACATCAGTAGTTATCCACAACAAACAATGTTGATCTGCCGTGGTACAAGTCCTTGTGCAGATTGAAAGAATGCCATCTTCTCCTGTTCCGTTGTTGTCTCCTTTTTGTATTTTCCTTTAAATTTTACCATTTAAATGGGTTTTTAAAAAACAGACTTTTTTTTTTTTAAAAAGGCGGAAGTAAAGGAGATTAGGAGATTCTGAGCCGTTTCTCGGCGCTTGTAAGGAGAACAGCTGAACCAATTCCCGAATGTTGAACTGTTTCTGAGGGATGAAAATGCACACATTCCCTTGTTCCCAACGCAGGCTGATGACTTCACAGAACAGTTGAATTACAAGTTTGATTTGGATGGCGTTGTGGTGCAGGTATGTGATTTGTCCTTGCTCAGAGCTTCTCTGCATAACCTTTTTGTGGGAAGGTTAGATGCTTCACAGCTTCAAAACCACTGGCACATCCTAAAAAAGCATCTTAATCTGAGGAGGTACACAGAGGCAGGCATCAGTGCTTTCGGTAAAACAGTGGCTGTAGTGTTAAGATTTGTGAATGGGGGCTATTTTTTTAATGTTAGCTGCGTTCCAGCAAATGGGAACAATCCACACCCAATATTCAAATCCAATGGGCATGTGAAAGCACACACTTTGGGCCTTTTGAATGTCTTGCTCCAAGATTTTGCTGATCAGCTGAAGCGTTGCTCTCCTCAGGACCTAGAGCGTCCAATGTTGATGGAGAACAACCTGAACAGCTTGGGCAGGTTAAACATTGTCGGTTTTGACCAAACCTTCATATTGGAGAAGTTCATGGACTCATTCTTGGCAGTGAATAATGATGTAGACATGGCCCTCTTTTTTACACTAACCAAGTTTGGCCAGAAGCAGGAAGGACCATTCAACCTAAGCAAACTCTTCCACCCAGACGTTGTCAGTTGTGTTTCTTATCATGCAGGTTGCACCATTAGTTGTAAAGATGCATCGGTGGATTTGTTGTGGGCACAATATGGCCTGCAAGAGATGGTGGGTGAGTGCAGAAATCTCTTTTCCTGTTAATCTATGTGTGAAGCCGCACATTTCCAGAGCAATCTGGACCACCTGCCACTGGATCTGAACTATCAGCTCCTCTGTGTTTTTCATCCTGTGGATGAGACGTGCAACATCAGTTTTGTCCAGTTGTACGGTACAACACCACACGTACACGTGTCTTCCCCATCTAGACATCCAAGTCAGAATCCAACCTCATTGTCAAGTTTGCTGATGACACGACAGTAGTGGGCCTCATCAGCAACGACAACAAAACACCATACAGAGAGGAGGTGGAACAACTGGTGAGCTGGTGCCACAGCAACAATCTGTCTCTCAATGTGGACAAGACGAAAGAGATCATTGTGGATTTCCGGAGAAAGTCAACTGATCATCTTCCCTCTGCTCATTAGTGGCTCTGTTGTAGAGAGAGTCAAGAGCACCAAGTTTCTTGGTGTGCACATCTCTGACGACCTCACCTGGTCCATCAACACCAACTCCACTGTGAAGAAGGCGCAACAACGTTTTCACTTCCTGCGGAAGCTGAAGAGAGCCAGCCTCCCGCCACCCATCCTCACCACCTCTGTCTACAGAGGAACTATGGAGAGTGTCCTGGCCAGCTGCATCACTTTGTGCTTTGGAAACTGCAAAACAGCAGAACGCAAGACCCTCCAGCGTAGTGCTGGGCGGTATGACCAAACATTTATATCACGGTATTTTTCAAAATTATACCGGTTTCACGGTATATGAGGGTATTTTTTTTTTTTTTCATGCATGACCGGGTGTTAACCATATTTTCTACTGATTGAGAGGAAAAACTGCAGTAGATTGACTTAGAATGGCCTATTTTACTGTCATGATGAGCGAATATTGTAGAAAAATTCCACACTAAATAGTGACTAAACACGACCCATTAATACATGTTAACCAGGAGTCATTCTCATTTATAATCGCGACATCGTCTGATAAAATCAACATGCATCTAACGTTACACTAAAGAGCACCTATGCGGTGGTTTTGGCACTTTTTTGTCTCATGCAGCGCACTGCCTGCCTCTGAGTAACAAACTAAAAAATAAACCAAAAAAGTGCATAATATTAACAGACGAACTATGCTCATATTTATAATCCCAAACAGTCAGTTAGCGGCAAGTGCTTAGAAAACGCTGTTTTATACTCATTTCTGACGAGTCTGCTGCGGTACGGCCAGCTGAACGCGGTGCTTCTCTGCCGCTCGCTGCACAGAACAGATGCCGAGAGACGCGACGCTGCGCCGGGAGTCAGATCTCGCGCTCGCGGGGCAGCACTGGCGACATCTTCCAACTGAACCATAGCTAAGGATTATACAAAAATGTCGCTAGGTTTGTCAGTTTGTATATTCTATGGAAAAAAAGCCGCTAAAAGGGTCTGAAAGTCGCTACATATAGTGCTAAAGTCGCGCTCGTGTGTGTGAGACGCGGGAGCTGATGGCAGCGGGCGGTGGATATTGTGGATGAGTTCTTCTGCGTCATCACGTTCTACAGCTTCAGAACTCTCACGCTTAGTAACACATACAGCTGTGTCCCACAGTTGCTAAGTCCGCGTATTATACGCGACTTTGGGCTTCTTTTTTTGTAAAGTTGCGGGAAAAAATCCCTGGTCGCGGGTTGCGGTTTTTTGGGCTTATTTTAAAAAATATGGTCGCTTGTTAGGGAAATCTGACAAGCAACTTCGTTTTTTTGTTCGCCTGTATTCTCCAGTGCATTTATTGACACTCTGTCTGCTCGCAGTTAATAACCAACCAGTGCAATAATATAAGTGCTGTAGCGTAATCTGCCAAATGTTCCGCCCCTTATTGGAGAAAAATCACATTCAAAAAGAAGGCGCGTGACGCTGTAATCCAAGCGATGTAGACGTAGAGGAGTGGGATGACTTTCTTTTAGCCTAATTTTTACAATGTTTTTGTAATGTATTAATTATCACGGGCTGTAATAAAAAACAAGTAGTCATATCCTAATACTAAGTAAATACATTTGGTTCTAATAGCCTGGTATGGCAAGATGTCTTAAAATGTATTTCTTTTTTTTTAAAATTTAAACCACATCATTAGATTACCCTTAATGATTTTTTATCTTTTTTATAATATTTTTTAATATTATTATATAATATTTTCTTTTTTAATATAATATATATTATATTTGAATATATAATTTAATATAATATTTAATATTTTTCTATAATATTTATGTGGCATTTTGTTTTTTTATGTCATTTATTTGATAGTTATGTATACATTATTTTATTTTAAATGGAAGAAAAACCTGTTTTTGACCTCAAAATAAAGCACTTTGCCGCTGTACATGGCTGTGGGGAAGAGCAGTTTTGTAATGCTTGGAATTCTTTATAATTAAAAAAATATATTGCCACATTGATGCCTCAAGAAGGTGTAATTGTTCAAATAACACATTGTTTCATTTTAAAATATATTTAAAAAAATTGTAACCAAGTGTTTTTCAAGTGTAATATTTCTGTAAAGGCTAGGGACAGAAAAATTGTAATTTCCATAGAACGACCCTTATATATTTTAGGCTATAAATATGTAGCTATGTTACAGCTCCACTTTGAAGCTCTTGTGCTTTTCTCCTTTTCCATCTCTCCAATCCTATTCTGCTCACAGGTGATTGGAGACGAGTTTTGTTCCCACTTTTGTTGCAGTTTGCTAATTTTTGTAAAATAGCTTCTGTTTTTGCTTTTCAGATAAAAGAGTGGTTTCAGTTTAATATGTTGCAGGCTCATTTATTGGTAATAAATAATTGATAATAAATCATACTGATGATAATAAATCATCAAAAAAAAATATTGGGCTTGTTTTGGGCTTGTTTTTGAAGCTGCGGTTGCTTATTTGTCTCGCGAGAGTTGGCAACTGTGCTGTGTCCTCGCCACAACGCAACAGTGAAAACAGACTGCTCTCAAACAGTGTCGCGTTCCGAACGTTATTTAAATAACACCGGTATTGCGGAATTTTAAAAATTCATATCATAAGAAAAATAAACACCGGTATTCGGTATGAACCGGTATACCGCCCAGCACTACTCCAGCGCATAGTGAGGACAGCTGAGAGGATTATAGGGGTCTCCCTCCACTCAATCCAGGACATCTAATAGGCACACTGTGTGAGCAGAGCCTCTGCCATTGTGAAAAATTAATCTCACCCCTCCCACCATCTGTTTGACCCTCTGCCATCAGGCAGGAGACTAAGCAGCATCAGGACCCGCATGGCAAGGTTCTGCAACAGCTTTTTCCCCCAGGCTGTCAGAATCCTGAATAAGCTGATACCACCAGCATCCTACTCCCATCATAAACTGGCTTCCCATTCCATGTCTACAGGAAAAAAAACTCCAATGGACATTCGCATACATCTGCACTCTGCACTTTCACTTAGCTGTGCAGTATAGACACTCTTGCACAATTGCACAATGGTCAGTTTACATACACCTGCACTCAACCCACCCAATGTGCACTAAAGACACTGTGCAAATGTACACATTTTAACATAATATCTGCTCTGAGCCACCTCAATTGCGCACAAGCACTTTATTCTTACACTTCTAACATTTCTTACATTCCTACAATTTCACATTTCTACTTCGTTCAACACTTCTGCCCTTGTTATATTTATTGTGCTTATGTTTATTGCTCGTTATATTTAATGTGCTTTATGTCTAATTCCTCCTGTCATGAACACGTGTATACTTGTTTGGTCAGAAACGACATTTGTTCTTCTGTATACTGTGTATGTGGAAGAATAACAATAAAAGTTGAGTTGAGTTCTCTCACCTCTGAATGCGGTCACATGACTGAAATGAGACTGAAATGAAGGAAAGAAGCATTAGAGCAGCATTTATAGTGTTCATGAAGGGTTAAATATGAAAATAGATGAATGTTGGGAGAGATTGAGTTGATTTACTCTGTCAGCAGAATCACAGATGATCTCATGATTCAGATTCACACAGTGAGACGTGACGAGACGATCAGATGAGACAGAAATAACAGGAGCAATCAGTCCTTGAGGATTCACTGGATCTGCTATCAGACGCTTATCCTGAACAAATAAAACACCATCAGATCGTGTGTGTGTGAGAGTGTGTGTGCACGTTTTTGTGAAAAGTCAGGACATAGATTTGTATAATGACAAAGGCATGACAGGTATTACAAGGTGAAGGTGACATCTCAGGACATTGACCCATGTCCCCACTTTTCAAAACGCTTATAAATCATACAGAGTGAGGTTTTTTGGGGGAACATTGAAATGCACAGTCTCCTGTAAGGGGTAGGTTTAGGTGTAGGGCAATAGCACATACAGTAAGTACAGTATAAAAACCATTACGCCTATGGAGAGTCCCCACTTTTCACAAAAACGCACATGTGTGTGTGTGTAACTGTGTAGTTTGAGGACAGAAACACGCTCACCTCTGAGAGCCAGCTCTGCTCACAGTCAGGATTATTGGTGTGATTCAGTAAAACAGGCAGAATCACATACAGAAAACCCGCTGAAGTCTGAATCTCTGCACACGACACATTGATGATGTCCATGATTCAATGCTGAAAAGAGAGGGAAAACGACCTAATCCACAGTGACATTATTATGTCAAGAGCCTCACCTTAATTTCTCATCCTGAAAACATACGTGGTGTTTTGAAATATAGATTTTTAGCAAATAGCAGCATGAATTTAGATCTGTTCCTCACACAAAGCTTTTGTACTGTTTCAGAAGACTTGTAAATATTGCAGGAGTCATTTTTGGGTGAACAGCACTTCACTGACATTTTAGTGACATTCAGTGCTCACACAGTAAGAAAGACAAACACAATAACTTACTGCATAACATGCCATTTAACCGATGTATCACAAATTAGTAGTTCTTTATCACATTTTTAATAGCAGCCTTTTAAAGTGTAACTAGTGTTTAGGGGTTACATTATTGAGGCAGCAGAGGGCGCCACTGTCACATTCACATGAATGCAGCGTGTCTGATACTACTTGGTTTTGTTTGCTCATGTTTTTATTTGATAAATAAATTATAATAGAAATAAACCTGATTAACAAATTAAATGCATGTGAAAATGTAAAATGTTTTCTCGTACTGTTAGAGAACATAAAAATCACTGAATTTCAGATGCTAAAGCAAATGAAGTTGCGCCCATGTCAGTCTCCACTACATCATAACACTAGGATAACGGTTTTATTTCTTCCTGATTCCCCCCCATTTTGTTTATTTCGTTTTAATTGCTTAATGAAAAAAAAAAAAAAAAAGTCTAATTAATTCAGTAATCAATCATTCAAAATGTAATTAAATGAAAATTTGACAACTAATTTACAAAGCCGTTTGCACCCCGCTCTTTTGTCTCTTGATATTTTATTTTGGTGCTTCGGTCTATTTAATTTAATTACTTAGCATATGAATCCATGACCCGCACTCACAAAAATAGTCTTCTTTTAACGTTTTATTTTTGTGTTTTGTATTGACAATTGTATTTATTTATTTATTTTTATTATTATTTTTTTTTTTTTTTAGAAAATAAGAGACAGAATACGAGACACTCAAAATGTTTGTACTGTACCATAATGTATGTCTGCCTGCAGTTAAAAAGTTATCAGAAAAAATTATTGAGTATGTACAATTATATAAGTATGTACAATTATTCTAAAAAAATAAATGTAATGTCATACAAAAAATAAAAAAAAATAAAAAAAATTTATCGGCCATAGTAAATTGTACCATTATAGAATTGTGACTGCACAAGTGGCATAATTTAGGAGGTGAAAATACTGTGAAATTATATACAAATTGCATGAAATTTGAAAGCATAACAACTGAACGTCTATGAAACGTCTGTCAACATTTTTTTTTTTTAACAATACATTTTTTAACAAATTATATTGCAACCATAGCCTATGAATAAATGAAAATGCATATTTTTCAATTAAAGAAAACTTTGACAGTGTGGGCTGTTTGCTGCATGAATTTGTACTTTAATAATGAGGTCCAAGTTTAAGAATACGCTAGGAGTTTTTTTTTTCTCTCTCTCTCTCTCTCTATTTAACAGCATTAACTTACAATAACGAAAGACGTCTTCTCTCAGGTCGATTCAATGCTTTCCTGCCTTGTTGGATGTTGGGCTTATGATCAATAAGTTGTGTGCATTCTTCCAAACTGATTTGGCAGAAACTAAACGGGGATGGTGAAGAGAATTGGCGCAAGCGCGAGTCCCGCTCGCTGTGAAGCGGGAGCAGCAGAGGATTTCGCTTGGACTTAAAGGCTTCCTCAAACGCCTACGTTCACAAATAACAATGATTTGTGCAAAAATAATGATTAATTATCCATTAAGAATTTGTTATTTATACGGTCTGGTGGTCATATGGTGTATGCCTGGCTAATGCGTGACAAACTGCGTTCCGTAGACAGACGGGACGCTTCTTTGACGCCTTACGCCGGTTTTAAATACGGGACGATTCCGTTTTACGGAACGGCAACCCTATCATTAACCTACAGGCTGCACTCTGCGAGCGGGGCTGCGAGAGAATATTAAATCAGTGGCATGACAACACTGGCCCTCGCGGCCAAAAAAAAAAAAAAAAAAAAAACAAAACAGACCGGCCCACCGGGAATCGTCCCGATGCTTCCGATTAACAATCCGGGCCTGAGGGTAGTGTCGGCAATTAAAGGAGCTCCAAGAATCCCCGATGAATTCCTGTCACATCTCCCACGGGTTGGGAATTCCCTCTTAACGCCACTTAAAAAGTGTAAGTGACTTGACGCATAGCCAAGTATATGATGTCCCATACTCGGAAATTGTGCTCTGCATTTCTCCACAGGGGCGGACTGGCTTTCTGGAGAAGTCCTGGCTGGTTCATCATCAAAGAAAAGGTGTCAGATTAAGTGACGTTGACGGCGGACTAAAGGAGGCGCTTATTTATTTGTGTGTGTGTGTGTGTGTGTGTGTGTGTGTGTGTGTGTGTGTGTGTGTGTGTGTGTGTGTGTGTGGTTATAATAAACCAAAAATGACGAAAAGGAGAGTGGGCTTGTGATGACAAGCAAAAAACGTACAGATAAAGGCGGTTAAGAGAAATTAAAAGAAAAAGCGAAGTCCTTAGAGACCAACGCTACAAAATGCAAATAAATAAATAAATAACAGAGATGTTTGGCAATAGTGCTGCCAGCAGCAGTTTGCCCGCCTCTCTCACACACACACCCCCACACATGCGTGCACACCCACCCACACACGTGTGTGCACGCACACACACTCATACCTACACCCACACACGCGCGCGCACACACCCCCACACACAGGCGTACACACACGCGCGCACACACACTCACACACACCCCCACACAGGCGTGCACATTGCCATTAGGAAAATATAGGAAAAAATATTACAGAATACAAAATTATTGGTAATAGGCCTTTATCACACTTCCACGTTCGAAAAGCGGAAGATTCAAATAGTAGCGCAAAAGAACTTCCGCTGCAGGCTCTATCAATGGCTGTGCCCATAGCACGGCTTTGTTGTGGATTATTTATGTATAATACAGCACAGATACGTCTTCCAAAGACACCAATCTCAGTTTACAACAATTAATTGAGTATTATGAAAGAAAAGAATATGTTGTCACGATATCCAGATGCGTATTTCGTGACTTAAACAGGAGCGCGCGAGGCATACTGTATGTGTACAGGCAATTCTTCACAGTCTGATCACCTTATTTCAACACACAACAGCGAGAAAACTATATAAACAACATATCACATTAATAAGTATTAGAAATAGCCAAAGCTTAAAACATTACTATCGGCTGTATGATTAAATTAAAGGTTTAGGGCAAACTTGTATTAAACATGCTCACATTTTTTCACGCGCTGACTTTATGATGCAATCCTCTATATTTGCATCAAATTTAAGTTGTTCAAATAAAGAAATATTTCCAGCCCATAGACAATAATTAAAAATAAGTTTGATCATCTTAATCGAGTTATTCTCTGTGATTGCATGCAACGATTGAATATCATTATACTGTGATCAAGAGCGGGAGGTTAATCACAATAAATATAATTCAAAAATAAACTAAATAATATTAAAATTAAATCAGTCCGAGAGTATTCCTCTGGCAGTAACTTGAGCTGCGTGCTCTTCATTAATCTGACAGTCGCGTCGCTCAGATAGGCTCATGTTACACATTAAAATAAAGGGTGACATGGTATGGAATCGGTATAAATATGCAGTCTTAACATTGACGTTTATTGCATCAATGTTCAACTAAACTAATTTAGTTTAATTTTCTTCTCAAAACTGCCCGGCTGTCCTTTGACAATAAAGCGGGCGGAAATTCCTTTACGCTACTAATCGGAACCGGATGTGACAACACGCGGACTGTGATTAAGGCCTATTGTCCAACAGTGCATTTGATTTCGAAAAAAAAAAAAAAAAGCAAACCCTGTCATTTAGACAAAAAAAACCCCCCAAAAAAACAAGTGTTATGACACTCGACATTTCTGCTCCCCTTACTTCTGAAATGATTGTTCTACCCATGATGAGCTGGTTCAGAAATGTCCAGGGTATTTCCTTCGTGCGCTGCTCCTCGCGCTATGAGTCAGAGGCTGAACCATACAAAGATGAGGACTTTGGTAAATCGGAAAGTGAGTGAGATATTGATTTGAACGATAAGTTCTTCTCTACTTCAGATTTTTCCAAGGCTAAAGGTTCAAACTCGAATGATGGTTCTTCTGACATTGCTGCTGAAAAAGGGAATGAACAGTTTCTGAGAACTGATACGTTGTCTCTGTCAAGCGAGCATCCCTCTTTGAAGTTGCTGTTCCTGTTGAGCAACTCGAATATGTATCGTGAGGATACTTTATTGAAGATGGTCTGTTGATAGTGGAGACCATCGACTGCAACTGCTGCTGATGATGGAAAATTGTTAAGCAGTTACCGTGCATGCGTGTTGGCCAAAGAGAATGAAGAAACGTTTTGATCGTGGTACTAAACTTAGTTTTTGCATTTCAGGGTCGTTACTTTGGAAAAGGTGAGTGAGCTTGACGATGTGATAACAGCATCTGATAGGAAGAAGAAAAAATCGCTTGTGCCACATTAATATGCGGATGGAGCACTGTCCAGTGCTGAACTTTTGACCTGTCCCATCATCTTCCACTGTTCCTGACAGCGTTGCGGTCCTGTTGAGGGGGAGGATGATGTTGATTTTCCGTCTATAGAACTGGTGTCGGGGAAATTGAAAAATTCCGACATAATACAATATCTTCATCCACATGACATCAATGTTGGCGACTCACTGCTGCTCATAAAACAGCACGCATACCGGGTTAGTCCTGAGAAGCGAACTCACCCAGCAAGCAATAGCCGTCATTTCACCGTCTCGGTTAACTATAGACCCGATATACTCCGGCTGTGTGTAACCCACTTCTAGCCCAAATAATCTAGAATGTGGTTACATGTCGTTTTTTTTTTTTTGGCAAAATAACTTGTGAGATGTATGATATTCCATCATGTAAGCAAAGTCATCAGCGTTTACAAGGTGTTTGGTTTGATTTCTTTGATATGTTCTATGCGTAGCCTGTGCATATAGCCTCGGTTTAGCTCGTAGTCAGAGCGTCTATTTGCAGCCCACTTATAGTCAAAACTGATTCACTGTAGTTTTTGGTCAGGCAGCGCATGAGATGGTTAATATCCCATCATGTTCGCAGTGTCAATAATATCTACAAATATATAAGTGTCATTTCATTATGTTCTATATGTAGCCATGTTTTAGCTCTAAATTGGACAGCCTACGTGTAGTCTGCTTTTGAAATCGAGGCAATAAGTTGTCTAATTTTAACAGCTTGGCTATAGCCCTACACCAGACCAGCGACGAGCATAGACAAAATAACAGCCTTAACATTGTTTAAATGTAATTTTCGCCCAAGCAGCTTCTTATCAAATGCAAGTTTACTTTTGAAACATTTAAATTAGCATTATTGTATATTTTATTTAATTTTTACAGAATTATTAAATATAGCATTATTTATTATGCCAAAAATAATTTAAATGTTTCAAAATTTTACTTGTATTTGATAATATGATGTAATGCATCCCACAAGCTGTTAAATGTAACATTCATACACATTATACGATATTATTGATATTATTCGACTGTCTTTCATTTTATAAATAAAAATGCAATTACAATTCCCAACCGCTAGATGCCAATCGTAGCCCGACTGAGACATGAGGCAGCGCGAGACGGGAAAGTTAGTAGAGATCACTGTTGCGTTTTGAATTTAGTTTTTACACGAGAGAGCACTAACCCTGCGTGCCAATGTTCATACTATCCATCCGGAATAGTATGTGAGATTACAATAAGTGTGTCCCAAAGC
The DNA here is from genome assembly GCF_012432095.1 of Onychostoma macrolepis. Lineage (NCBI taxonomy): Eukaryota > Metazoa > Chordata > Actinopteri > Cypriniformes > Cyprinidae > Onychostoma > Onychostoma macrolepis. The sequence continues at coordinate 51,019,126 of NC_081157.1, read as the reverse complement.
ATAGTATGTTGAAAAGAGTATGCCAAAAGTCCCCGGATGGTCTACTATTTCAGGTCGATTTTTGAAGTGTGGATCCGTGCACACTCTAATGGCTAAAATTGCCCACAATCCATTGCGCTTTGGCGAAGGATTAGGTCCAGTACTACAAACACAAATAAAAGAAGTTTACAAAAAGGGGTTTGCGTTACTAATAAATCAACATTTAAACTGGTAAAAAATATTTATGGTTTTCCGTGTTATATTTGTGAAATGTGGAGGATGTTAACAATGACAAGATGATTGACAGGCCAGTTTACAGTGACACAGGGTGCGTGTAACAGATGCGACATGAACTGTCCGTTAAAAACGCAGTTGTGTGACGTGATAGTATGTCCCAAAGCTTGCCTACTCTTCTACTACACACTCAAAAGTGTGTACTTTTTCTTCACCAAAAGAGTACATACGTTAAGGGTGTAGTATAAGTAGGCACACTGGTATTAGAGAGCAGCGGGCAAACAACAAAAGATAAAGGACATTCCTGCTTGGTCTTGTAAGTATCTCTGTGTTTTCGTTTTTTACATGTGTTCATCATTTATCTGTATTGTTTATCATCATGTTCAGGAACCGTGATATTTTAGTGAAGGGAGCAGATCGTAGTTGATAGTGATCCGTGACTAGGCCCACGGTTCAGCATGCATGTGTTCAGAGCATTAATTGCAAAATTTAATAGATAGAGTAAAAGTTTTATCATTTGTACGTGTTTACAAACTCAAGCTATTTTAAAACAGCGCAAGAAGAGATGAAAGAGCAAACAATAGAACAAACACAGCTTTGCCAAAAATTAATCTATATTCATTTATACAGTGAACACACTCAGAAGAATTGGACAAACTGAGGAGGAGTTTCAACATCTGGAAAAGCGGTTGGAAAATAAGGAGATCTGGGGCCTGTACCATGAAACCGGATTAGCTGGCTAGCCAGGTAAATTTCAGTTTAGCTTGCGCCAATTCTGGGTTTTAGGTACCATGAAAGTAGCTTGGCTTTTAGCTGCGTTCATTGCCATAGTAACTTACACTCCACAGCTAACCTGCTCCGGGGCAGGTTATGTTCTGGGTTAGAGATCTCAAACTGAAATTGGACCAATCAGATGTGAGCAAAGTGACACATGTCTGACACAAAAAAGTCACTCCCCCAGTTTATCTTGCTCCAAATTAAAGGTTACTAGTACTAAAAAAAAAAATGTTCTGGCTTTAATGATAATTACATTATTTTATATGATTTATTTAATTATATGATTTATATTATTATTAATCCATTACACACAAGCAATTTTAGTTTAACAGTTATTATAAATCATTTATTTTAAATGAATGTTAATAGATACAGATTGTATATAATATAAGTTGTAAGATAATGCTTTAAAAATGACCGTGACCTTACATGTTCGAGTCTCTATCGCTGTATATTTCCAACTATATAAACTAACTTAAGTTTCACTTGTGACTGCACTGATAAAGCAAGATAATTTTATTTGTCCTCTTTCATGAACAAGTACTTTTTCATTGTAAATGCATTTAAATTAATCATATTCTTCAATCTCTTAACCTTTAGCAAAACCTTTAACCTTTAACCAAGGCTCGTGATTGGCTGTTCGCCACTGATGTCACACATTCATGTGCACGTGCTCCACAAACTCAGGATCAAAGCCTGAGTTAACAAAGAAAGTTGATGATCAGCATCATGGTACCAACAAAGCTGGATTAAAGTGGTTTGGTTTTGTCAACTCTAAACTTATCCTGTAACTCTGAATTTGTTCATCTACCATCATGGTACAGGCCCCAGGGCAGCAATCGTAAAAAAAAAAAAAAAATAAATTAATTAATAATAAATGAATAAAACTATCCAAAACAAAATTTCCTCACTAAAGCTCTCATCTTTGATAAAGTCCAACATTTATTAATGAATAAATGCAAATAGTTATCTACAATAACTGTAAACAAGTAGGAAAAACAGAACACACCTGCCTACCAGCAGACAGAATAAAACAGGTGAGTCTTCCGGGCCTCGAGCTGCTTCCCTCGCTATGCTTACTAAATTACCAAGCACGAGCTAATAAATAAATCCACAACCCGTTACTGATTAAAGAAAAGAATAAAGGGGAACAAACTAACAACAAAGAACATGAAATACCAGATTACTCAAAGAATCAGCAAATGCACAAAAACACAAGAGAGACTGAATCGCTCCAGGGAAGCAAAGAGAGAGCTGACATTGATGAACAATGAATGACCGCCATTGTCGCCACCAACTTATTATTATTATTAATAATTCAAACAAAATTAACATCGTTAATTAACATCAAGTTTCAACATACATGCATAAAGGATGTTCACATTATAACATAACCATTAACATTCGGGGACTTTGTTGTTTGCAAACAAACAACAAAGTCACACTTTAAGCGAAGCACGGGAACCAGGAACGAAGAGACGTGGAATACACAAAATGAGAGTTTAATATCCAAATGGGAAACACAGATCACAGGCAGGGAAGACATTCAAAGACCAACACACACTAACTGAAAGGACTGGGGCTTTTAAAGACAGGACAATCAAGGAACTAAGGAGGCACACCTGGAATCAAATTAACAATCAGACGGGGAAAACTGGGTCACAGAACACATGGAGAGCAAAAACACAAAACAGTCCAGGGGCGTGACAAACAACAGCAACAGGCCATTTTCTCAAAATGGGTTTTTTCTTCTACACTGAGCCATAAATCTCCACTTCAGTAGCACTTACACACACACACACAAACCAAACCAAAATTTTAGAAAACTTGTAATTTTTTTTTTTTTGCAATTATCAGTGTAATCAATCAGCTGGTTAAATAACTATTAGTGTTTTTTGTTTGTTTGTTTTTACCCTATTCACCTGCAGTCTCTGGCCTTTCTTTTCCATTCTTTTTGTTATTAATTAAAAATAAGAACTTTAAAAAAAATAAAAAAAATATTCCATCTCTATTAATAATAATTCACATTTGGGTATAAGGTTTGCAAATTGTTGTTTATGGATGTAATATTTACCATGCAAAATGTAAATGTTCACAACATAATTATACATTTTATACATAATTATACACATACATAAGAACATATAGCATCTTTTAAAGATAATTTATAATCAACATCTCTTGGGGAAAACAGAAAAAAAAAAAAAATAAATACTAACATTAGAGACATTAAAGGACCAACTCCGTGAAGGCAAGCAGACGAGCCCAGAACGCAATGCGTTAAGTTGCACATTAAACGTTTCCCTCCCGTAGAAAATCATTATAAATAAAACAGTAATGTAGCTTAATGGACAAAGACAATGAAACAAAAGGGCTGTAGACATTTTATTCAAAATGGGAAAACGTGAAACTTTGCGCGTTGCGTTTATTATGGGCTCACCTGCTTACGTATTAATTATGTTTTAATAATGAAGAGGAGCATATTGAGTTTGGTCTTTATAATTTCAGTCCGTTATGCCACATTTTGCGGTATAGGAGGAAAACATTATATACATAAACATTATATTAATAAACTGTATATTGAATTTGATCTTTCAATAGCACTATCTTAACACATTAAGCCATATTAAGTGTTGATGGTTTTCTACGGGAGGTTTAAAAGCGCTTAATGAGAGCACTGCGTTCATATTCTGTTCTGTGACCTTGTCTTTTTCTTCTACAGATAACTTTCAGGATGCTGTATGTTATGATATTAAATTAGTTTTAATCGTTTAACCACCACAGCGTCTCGTCTCCATGGCAACACGCACAGTTTGTATGGATTGCAAGCGACTTCGTAATTTATTTATTTATTTATTTATTTATTTATTTTCTTGTCTTCACCACCTGGCTACTTGTGTAAAATGTTGAGAGATTCAATTAAAAAAAAAAAAAATTAAATTAAAAATAAAAAAGACTGCAAGTGACGTCACTTGCGGAAGTGCGGGTGTCTGAGTGCAAGTCTGAAAATGCAAGTGTGATATAAGTAATTTTCAATACTATTTAGGGCAGATAGTATGCACATTGGGACGCAGGGCATATCTGCAGCCAGACCCTTCTCGATGTCGCCGCCAACGCCTATTCCCAAATTTGAAAAAAAGAGAGAAACACACACACACACAATCTATTCCCATTACATGTGAGATAGAGCATCAGCAACAACGTTATCTTTGTCCAGCTCAAAAGTCTTTAAAAACAAACTCCAACGCATACAAAAGAACGAATCTACACATCAAAATGTTTAAGAGCAAGGACGAAAGCTAGCGCCCCCTTCTGAATGGTGGAGTAACCTCGTTGATGTTTATTAAATTTGCTTGAAAAATGGACAAAAAGTACAACACCTGTGTCACTTGCATCAACAACAAGAACGGAGAGGAGAAGTCAGGAGCAGACAGGACACGAGAATCAATCAGAAGCGCTTTGATTTTTTTCAAACCTCCGTCTATTTAAATAGTACCTTGGGACTGAGAAGATCGGTCATAGCTGAGGCAACAACAGATTTTTGTATTTTTTTTACAAAATTTCTGTAGTACCCAACTGTAGGCTACCTAAGAATCTGCTAAGCTCGCGGCGCGTATTGTGCACAGAAAAATGAGAAACGGCCTCCACCTTAGACTCAACATGGAGGAACTTGCCCGCCAACAAAAATCTTTCCCAATAGGTTACCGTAGCTCGACCGAATTCGCACTTAGCCAAGTTAACCGTATATTAGCACATTGAACAGTGTGTCAAGTTCTGATTAGGACGCGCTATAAACAACTAGGTCATCCAGATACGCCTCGACATTGTGCATGCCCTCGCTCATTTATCATCCTCTGCAAGGTTGCCGGTGCATTTCGTAAACTTTTAGGAACGCCGAGATCTCTTTTGCGCGATCTGACAAAGGCACCTGCTAGTATTAAACTTAAACTAAGCATTTCCAACACGATCTACACAGTCCTCCATACGAGGCAATGGACAACTACTTTTTCTTTGATGATTAAAAAGTTATTTTAAAAAAATAGAAAACATATTTCGTACCTGTTTTATGGGTCTGTGGTGAAGCGATGACGGTCGATGAGAGCAGAGTTATTCTCCTCCTGGGAGTCGGGATGAATCGACACACAGCGCATTGATATGAGCATCTGCCACTCCTCCAGCGAGGTGTGTGTGTGTGTGTCTCAGAGCAGCAAACCGCAGCAGAAACTGCTCAGGTGCTGTGCATTGAAAGCACGTTGAAAACCGCACCGAGTCACTGAACTTCATTCATCCATGCCACCTCCCGGCCGACAAACATGACACCGATCTGTGCGTTTTCTCCCCACAGACTTCAGCTCCGTGCTTTTTAAACTTTCTTTCTCCCAGTATCGTGTTTCCAGAAGAGCTTTTCCCAGAACCGTCTCCTCCCATCAGAAGAATCCGGATCAATGACATCTCTGAGAGAAAATAAAAATATGGAACAAGAAAAATATGTGAAATAATGCAAGGATAACGGTCCTCTTATACAAAACAAGCAGCACCAATGCTGACCATATAAAAATAGCATTTAATGTTACATTGCTTAGAATTAATGCACCACGTGTCTTATATTTTTTGCAGTTTCTTTGTAAAAGCTCATAGCAGATTTGGAGCAACAAATAGCCTACCACTTTACAAAAGATGTTGTATCTGACACACAAATTCTATAAAAACTAGGATTTTAATCAGAGAAGAGTTCAATTTGAGACGCAGTAATACATTAAAGTAGTAAATTAGTAAATTACTAATTTACTACTTTATTTACGGAGTAGTAAGTTAAAGAAAGGTTACTGGAGTACATTTAAGAAGAAAATACGACTTTAGTTTTCCTACTTTAAAATGTCACGTTTAGTTACTTGAAGTTTCTTACTTATTTGTGAAATTTAGCTCCTAGCCATTTCTGAGTGAAAACGGTTTCAAATTTTTTATTTTATTTTATTTTTTTGTCCAGTGTACAAGCACAACATCAGCAAGAGGAGCGATGGAAATGAAACTAGCGATGATGAAGGACATCTCCTGAACGAGGCGTCATGAAGATCAAAGGTTTTGTAGCTTTACGGAGAATTTAGTTCCAGTTTTTCGATTCCAGCTAAAGTCAAATGATCGAAAACCTTTCAGAGACTGGACCACTACACACAATCTATTAAAAGTTAAAATGTGAAAATGAAATAAGACAAATAAAACGTTTAGCCTAATACATGTTTCATACCTTAACTGGGAGCTGAAGGATTTTCGTCCAGAAGCTGCTGGTTTTAGACTGAGCTCGTCTTCAGCTTTACTCAAAGAAACAGAGAATGAGAAACACGCAAAAATGAATTTGACTGAAATACCAGCTAAACTGAGGGAGGAGTGACTGATTTCTGAAACTGAAGCGAGCTGAGGGAGGCGCGACGGTGTCACGTGTTTATATGAGGCGTGGTTCTTGACTTCTTTCCTTTTAAAGTTTTTGTTAGGGTTAGGATTTCGTTTCCAGCTGAGTACAAGTCAGAGAATCAAAGAGCTTACAAACTACAAGCCAACCCATCTGTAGAAACGATTAAAGTGAAATATTCAAACTGCTAAATATTTCTGAAACAGAATACAAATAAATGCAGTAACTAGAATGCATGACACGTGCAAAAACAGGATCAATGTGTCAGTTTTTCGATATGACTGCCATTTCCCCGGCAGCACTGGGTCTGTGACTCACTTCTGCAGACATGCTGGGTGTCGATTTCCTGAGATGTCCCTAACAAAAGGTCTAGCGTGAAGAAGAAAAAGTGACAGTGGAAAACAGTTTTGGGGTGAGTCAGTAAGTGTGTCCTCTGCCCCGCACAACAGACACGTTAAGCTCAGTTTATTTATAGTATAAATGACCAAGTACACTCAGAAGGAAGCAATGGGCTCCGAGAGGAGGAAGAGCCAAAGCAATAAACAAATAAACAAAAGAACGAACAAACAGAGATTGCAGAGATGTTCTGGGGGCAGGGGCTCAAAAAAAAACTGACTGACACATATAAGTTAAGATAAAGAGGTATTTTTGAATAATTACTTTGGTCGTTTATGGCCCTGATTACAAGTTTTTATTATTTTTTTTTATTTTATTTTATTTTTATGTAGCCCTCTGGTCTGAGTTTGTGCTCTCCACTGATCAAGAATCACAATAAAAATTCACTTTTACTGACAAGTTGCACTTTTGAGGGACTGAACTATTGTGACGCACAGTACAACAGTATTACATATTAATAGCCTGAGTGTGTCTGTAGATCGAGTCTACAGCAGCAGTACATTAAACAAATGTGTACAAAAGGCGAAAAAAAGCCGTTAATGCAACAGAGCATCAGCGATATATATGACTCTTTTTTTTCTTTTTTTTTCGTTTATTGTGTTTTTTATTATTATTATTATTATTATTATTATCTTTAGATCTCATCAATGGAACAGTGTGAAGTATGTGTATATATATATATATATATATATATATATATTAGCTGGTGTTTGGTTATCAGTGGCACAAATGAACAGACCGCTAACCTTTTATTTTATTATTGCAGAAAAAAGGAACATACAAATAATAACAATAAAAAATATAAACAAAATAAAAATAATAAAAGCATAGCTCACATTCAATTTTAACAAATAAGGATATTATTAAGTAGGGGATTGAAGATTGTATCACAGTATTTTAAACATAGACTTTTTATATTTTAACAGTCTTATTGAAGAAATATAAAAGTTAAAGTAAGAACAAAACAAATGTAACATAATATGATTAGGATATGAATTAAGACATTTTGTTCAGGCCTATGTGTGTGAAATTTTGCCAATAAAACAAAAAGGTTAACAATAAATTATAGATCCTTATTGCTTTTGTTTTCATAATACAAGATAACATCCTTTAAAGTAAAGCAGTAATTAATATTCATTAAATTAGATATAAACTCATCCAGTGTCAGTGTTTCTGTTGATTCTGGACTGGTTTTGTGTGTCTCTCATCAGTCAGAGTTTGGACGGACACTCGGCGCGTTTCTCTCGAGCTCTGATTTTAACTTCTTTTAACATTGTTAGTCATTTACTTTTTGTTTACTTTTCATTATTATACAGTATTCATTATATTATACATTATATTACACAAAATACAGAACCAGTAACTACAAACTAGTGAAAATGTTGAGATGAATTCAAACCTGAATTGTTTGACTCTAAATGAATGAATTCTTTAAAACAGTGTGAATGTGAAGAAAAAGGAGACAGAGCGAGTTTAAAATGTATTTATATTATTTTCACAATACATATCCGTTTTACAGAGATTTGTGTCTCAATGTCTGTAGCTTTAAATAAATGATGCTTTAATAATGCCTTTGAGATCATCAGAATCTCCATAATGTGTTTGAGAGAAATCACACTCATGTTCACAATGATAATAAACAGCTCTATGATATGATAAACACCAGTAATGCATTCAGTGGACATTATTGATGAAATGTCAATGAAGGTTAAAGCAGCTGAAAGTGCTTGACTGATCTGTCGGTCCATAAACAACATTAAACACATCAACAGCAGCTGATGAAGATCTAATGATGAATCCAGCATTAAACAAGAGATTTGATTTCTAGAGACAGAATTCAGAGATCAGCAGAAACACAACAGGCTTTCAGATCACGTCTATAAGATTCAGCAGCATTAATATAACAGACAGATGAAAATGAATGATAATAAATGTGACCCTGGACCACAAAACCAGTTTTACGTTGCTGGGGTATATTTGTAGCAATAGCCAAAAATACACTGTATGGGTCAAAATGATAGATTTTTCTTTTATGCCAAAAATCATTAGGATATTAAGTAAAGATCATGTTCCATGAAGATATTTTGTAAATTTACTACTGTAAATATATCAAAACGTCGTTTTTGATTAGAAATATGCATTGCTAAGAACTTCATTTGGACAACTTTAAAGGCGATTTTCTCAATATTTAGATTTTTTTGCATCCTCAGATTCCAGATTTTCAAATAGTTGTATATCGGCCAAATATTGTCCGATCCTAACAAACCATACATCAATGGAAAGCTTATTTATTCAGCTTTCAGATGCTGAATAAATCTCAATTTCGAAAAATTGACACTTAAGACTGGTTTTGTGGTCCAGGGTCACAAAT
>NC_081157.1:50920321-51009862 GCF_012432095.1 Onychostoma macrolepis | reverse complement strand
ATCTATTGCTACAAATATACCCCAGCAACTTAAGACTGGTTTTGTGCTCCAGGCTCACATATCCGATACAGACTCAGTGAATATAGAGACCGTCAGAACTGATACCAAAGGAAGACCCCGCTGCACAGACAGGAAGTGGAAACAGAACTTTCTATTCTATTCTGAAGTTTTTGACTGAATCACTCTTATCACTGCGATCAAATCTTTACTGATTCTCGTTGTAGTTTCTGACTGAGACTCTGAGACCGATGCTGGTGTTTCCGCTCACGCTTTTCCCAGATCCAGTTTCTCCCAGCAGAACCAGCCTGATCTAGTCTTTCCTCTCAAGAATCACATCAGTCTCATCTGGAGACCAGATATCCTGGTAAACTCTGTCCTCAAACTACAACAGAAAGATCAGATCACATCAATGTGCTGCTTAATTAAATCACAACGCTCTCAACAAACACATTCAGTCACCAGCTGCTGGAGATCCTCATGATCTTGTGTTTCAGATGTTCATCAGTTGTTTGATCCAGTTCATCTTTGTGTGTGAACAGAATCATGATGTATTTCTGAACTTCAGGATCAAATAAACACTGAATATAAACCAGGATCTCTTCCTCATTTTGCACAGGTTCCTCAAACGCTGAACATCGAGAGACCAGCTGCTCTTCACTGAAATCTCTGAAAATAACAGAAATAAACGAAATGTAAAAACAAGGCAAATTTTTAAAAGAAGAAAAACATTCATCATTACAGAATCTGAACCTAACAGCAGCAGATGAACTTAAATCTCACTTACAGCAGTCACTAAAATATAATCTAAATATCTGTCAGATCAATGTTTCTGAGTTATTTCTAAAGACATTCAGTGGAAAAAAAATATTCATGAAGAACATAATCTCAAACTGAGTCACATACTAACACTGAAACTCATGCAAATGAAAGTCCTGAAAGTTTCGGAGTGAACAAACGCTCTCACAGGAAGTGTTTTAGGCTCTGCTGAGGTCACTGAGGTCACAAACACATGAACACGCTTCTGAGAAAACAAATACAATTCACAACATAAACACAATCTCAATGAATGCCTTTCCTGATTTATAGTATCAATAAATTAACATGTTTGCATTAAACACACTGTTGCTAGCGTTTAATGATTTTCTTCTACTTCTGGTTTATAAAGAAAACGTTCCTCTCTTTCACATGAATCATCACGAAGTGCTTTGAGCTGAAAATACTAAACACCAGACTGACTCTACATCACAGCTGTTTGCTGAATAATCTTTATTCTTTCTGTCAGTAATAATCTCTCAAATACACATGATGTGATATTCAATAACAGTCACATGAACACACAGATAAAGCCTGTTACAACAGCCTTGTGACGTGACGCTGAGAGTCCAGAATAAACAGGAGAAATGGAGACCAGACAAACAGAGGTTAGCAGTCTTGATAAACTTATGAAAATTGAGGTTTCCTTACAACAATTAACCATGGTTTTACTACAAATAAAACCAAAAAACATGGTTAGCATAGTTAAACCATGGTAACCACAAATCAACCATGGTGTTGCTACACTAACCGTAGTTTAACCGCCGTATTTGTAGAGAAACTGTGGTTATAGCCTAATCAATACCCCAAAATACCATGGTTACTTCACTTTTACTACAGGCTAATAAAAACATGGTTAATTTAATGAACATAAAACCCACACAAAATGAAGATTAACATGTTCTTAGATGACAGTGAGTGAATTTTGAAAGTATTTATGAAGTTTATTAAAAAGGAGAGGAGTCTTACACTCCTGCGCCCTCTTGTGAACGATTAAGTACATGACCCAAGAAAACATTTACATAAATGTAAAATAATGGCTGTTATCAATCGCTATAAAAAAATAAATGTGACCATGTTTAAGTGTCACAGCTCAGTGAAAGCCTTTCAGACTCGGTCCAGCTCAGACTGAAGCTGTTTTATATGCTGGACTCACTTCAGCAACGCGTCATAAATCAAGCACTTATACTGCAATAAACTATTAAAGTAAAAAGGATTACTTTTCAGTAAAAGTACTTGGATTTCAATATTAAAAGTAAAAATAATATGTCATAGCCACTATGTTAAGACTGTGTCTTAAGAAATAGTTTGACCAACTAGCAGTTAGCAAAGAGGTATCAGTCTTATTTTTCTGACTCAAATTGGGCCAATCTATCTTTTTGTAAGAAGTTATAACCAGTCTTTATGAAAACAAATTGGATGACCAACTTTTTAAGACTAGTCTAAGCAGGTCAGTACACACACACTTCAGAATAATATATACTGATGGTCAGGCAAGAATATAATATAAACGGTTTAGAATATAAACTAAAAACAACTACATCATAACATGTCAGCCAGTGTCATGTGAATCATGTGTAACCTGTTTGTGTCTTGATTACAACATGCAAATCCTTCGCATAAATGCAGTTTACACATTAGATTTCATGCAAACTGAGAGTGACTCCTGGTGGTCGAGGTTGGTTCTGCATGCTAATGTTAGCTAACCATCCTGTTATTCTCTCACTTGTTGCTCTTGGAGACAGAATAAAATTGAAGGGAGAAAAGGAAAAAAAAAAAGAATTGAAGACAACGTTTTTGAAGGGAGGGGAAAAAATTGAGGAGAGAGAAAAAGTCTTCAGACTTAGACTCAAGAAGAATCTAAAACACTATCCCCCGGTTTCACAGAATTCCGTGTAATGTTCACGGACTTAATTAACCCCGAATCTGTGGTGGCATCACGGAATCGCCGAAAATTCCGTGCTGGGCTCACAGAAGGCATCAGCCGTGGTCCATGCACGGATTCACTGGTTCAACACCAGCGCTGCATCGGACCACGTAAAAAGAGTGACTCCGATGCAGTTATACTTTCACTGGAGTATCTGACCCCACCCCTACCCTAAACATACCCAGTTCTGAACAATAATGATGACGATAAATTTCCCAGTATCGCGTCGGCATATTGATGCTAAGGGTTTCAGTGCGTGGAGCACGGCTGATGCCTGTCACTGACTTACATTGGTATCACTTCTGTGAGCCCATCACGGATTTTTTTCTGTGAGCCCATCACAGAATTTTCCACCACAGATTCGGAGGTTAATTAAGTCCGTGAACATTACACGGAATTCTGTGAGATCATGTTGGGTTTCACAGACAAGGCTTAAACCTAGTCACAGACTAAAATGTAAGTCTGAGCTGTTTCAACTGAAATAAACTTGCAGTGACTGATCTTAATCTAATATATCAGTGCCTTTTTTCTGTCTCAAGATGCACACCTGTATTGTTTTTTATTTTTTTTCTAAGCATGTTTATTACAATTACTTAAATGTCCTAATTGAACTATGGCCTAATCCTGGTTTAGTCTAAGCCCTGTCTGTGAAACCAGGCCTATATTTTTCCCCCACATTGCCTTTTTTCCCCCTTTTTCTTTTCCCTTTATTTCATGCTGTAGTTCAGATACAATAAATGATGTATTTCTTAGAAGATATGCAGAGCATGAAGCTCAAATTCCTAAATGCATTTTCTATGCCTCTTGTGTAGTTGTGTACTTTTAGATGATCTCTGTTTGCAGAAGCCTCAACAGAGCTTGTGTCCATATCTTCCTCCATGTTTGTAGCAACCGAGCTGCTTTACTCAAGCGCAGAAACTAACAAAAAATGGTTCCAAAATCATTAAAGACAGTCTTTAAAGAATATGCTGAACTTCTGCAACAAGAAAGAACTGAGCATAAAAATTCAAAGCTTAAGCACCACATATAAACAATAATTTTTAATTATGCATTATATGCACCCCAACTTTGTTTTTGTCTTTCAGCATTTTTTTTTTTTATGTAGACAGTCACGTTACTTTTAAGCAGCAATAAATGCCAATAAAGCTTCATTAAACAAAAACACAGAGGCTTAGGCTGAGTTTGTCTGGTCTTGCGTAAAAACAGCTCCACTTAGCCGCACATTTATAAAGATAATGATAAATTGTCATATGTTCACGCCTCTTTTCTTTACAGAGGATGATTGTGTATTATCAAAAATGTCATCAAAATTATTAAAAAAAATAAAAACAGCCATCTAATGAGTTTCTGTTTTTATAACATATGCACAGGGCCTAAAATTAATACTCACCAAGCGCCGAATGGGAGGGAGAAAAATTCAATAATTAAACAACACTGCGTCGTTAACGTTGGTATTGTATCAGACACTTGCACTTAACATTATATGAAAATCAAGCTCAAATGGGGGGGATCACGTGACCCTTCGACGGCGATGCAAGCTTAGTCTTTCGCTCTGCTCACTTTGCCACATATTGTAAGATCCTGTTAGTAAAATTTGAACCACTCTGCATTGGACCCATCATGAGTGCTAAGGCAGACAAAGGGGATCGGAAAAGAGAGATTGAGCAATCGCCAATGAAGAAAAAATTCAGAGATTCCGCCATCTCCAGAGAAGACCTCGACGATGCTATCGCTAGCCGTATTGAACTAGCATTTAAACAACAGCAAAACACTTTGAATTCGGTTGTGAATTCGGCAGTAAGAGATGCGATGGACTCTGTACTGATTCCAGCATTGCGCGAACTGCGTGAGGACATACAAGCGACCAACAAGTCTGTTAAAAGCTAAGAGAGGAGTTTGAGGCCATAACTACAGCGGCGAAGCAGACACGTGACGCGTTGACTCTGTGCAAGCAGATGCACGTGAGGATAGGAGGGCAGTCACGGACGTAAGAAATCAGCTGGAGCGACTCACCGAGAAGATGACGGATATGGAGGACAGGTGCAGGAGGAACAACGTATGACTGGTGGGGCTGCCAGAGGGGCTGAGGGATCCGACGCGCTGGTTTCCTCAGAGTTCATCTTCCCAAGTGGATTCCTTTCTTGAGGGGCCGTGACATTGAGATTGACCGGGCGCACCGCGTGTATGACGGAGGAGAGGCTCCGATCGGCCGCGCACTCTTATCTTCCGTGTACTGAGATGGCATGACAGATCAGATATCCTGAAGGGTGCTCGGCAGGCCTATCCGGTGAAATGCACACAGAACAATGTCACACTACTATTTTTTCCCGACTTTAGTCCAGCTACAGCGATCAGGAGAAAGGCATTTGGTCCGGTTTTGAAGAAGATGACAGCGCTTGGCCTCCAGCCCTTCCTCATCTATCCGGCGGTGGTTAAACTACGGCACAAAGGGGAACAGAAAAGCTTCGATTCCCCTCAGAAAGCGGAGGATTTTATCAGCTCCCTGTCTCAGCAGAAGACATATGCCGCGGCTCTGCGGGGCGGCGACGGGGGAACGGCGGCCGCTGTCTCTCCGGTCCAGCGGGAGGAACTTTATGGCCGGGATGGACATGGTTCTAGCTGCCCAGTAGGGGATGATGGTAGGATGGACATGGACGCTTGCTAAGTCTATTTTTTGCTTTTTCTTCTCTCCTCTCTACTACCGAGATATTGTCCCTATATATCCGTACAACGATCTCGTTGCTGGTAAGACTGACACTCCTTTTTTTCTCTCTCTCTCTCTTTTTGGAGGGACTAATTGAGAGTAGGTTTAATTAAAAATATTTTTTGGCTGTGTGGGCCTTCGGGAGACATGTCTTGCGCTGGAGTGGATCGGTCACGAACCATCACTATTTTTGTTGCTCAGTCAGACCTATGTTCTCGGTAATGTGCGGTCTGAGTTGTTCCTCGTTTATAGTTGTTGGTTGTTCAGGTTTTTATGTTGTTTTACTTTTTACAACAGACATTTATACTGTTATTTATTTTACCTTATTTCTAAAGGGATTTTTCATCTAGGAGGTTTGGTATCTAAAATGCACGTCAGCGTTTACATGCTATTTACAGAATGGAAGTGCTTTTGTTTTTTTTTAATTTATTGAATACAATTTAGGGATTGTGAATATTCAATGCATACTCTAAATATTTTATCACTGAATGTGAATGGTTTAAATTCAGCTGTTAAAGCGAACCCGTGTGTTAGAATATTTACACCGTAAGTCTATTTCCTGTGCCCTAATTCAAGAGACGCATTTAAAACAAGCTGATGTGGCACGTTTTCAGAATAAATATTATAAATTAGTGGCTTTTTCCTGCGCTCAAAATAAAACTAAGGGGGTGCTTATCCTTGTTAATCGAAAGTTAAATTTAACAATTGAACACCTTGGTAGTGATGAGAAGGGTAGATTTGTGTTTATCCGATGCAAAATATATAATAATAGGTTAGCATTGGTCTCTGTTTACGGTCCGAATGAGACAGACAGTGCGTTCCTTACACAGATTTCCAAAACATTACTTGAGCAGACTGACTGCCCATTAGTTGTGGGTGGGGATTTTAATGTTGTCATAAATCCTGCTTTAGATAAATCTCAATTTGATACAACAGCCAATCCATCTTCTAAATTACTGAATAAATTTATCACGGAGCTCAACTTAATCGATCTTTGGAGAATTCAGAATACTAAAGCTAAGGACTTCACTTTTTTCTAATAGACATAAGACTTTCTCTAGGATAGACTACATATTTCTCAGCCCATCTTTAATTTCGTTGAATTCGTCCATCTCTATATTACCAATTTTATTATCTGATCATTCTGCTGTGTTGTGCAGTGTTCCTCTTTCCGATGTTAAAGCCAAAGCCCTAGATGGCGCTTTAACATATCATTATTAAGTAATCAGACTTTCATTACTTCATTAAAAGAATATATTAAGGAATTTCTTGAAATCAATATGCCCTCTGATGTGGATCCTCAAATAATGTGGGAATCGACTAAATGTGCCATACGAGGATTCTGTATATCTTTTCTTCTACTCTTGCCAAAGCGAAAACTTACCAATTTACACAATTAGAAAATAAAATACAATCATTGCAAAACCTACAAAACAACATTTTACTGAGCAACAGGCTACACAGTTGTCCTCTTTAAAAGAAGAATATGATTTACTTTCACACTCAAAGGCGGAATTTATTTTACATAGGACTAGGCAAAAATATTATTTTGAATCAGAGAGACCTAGTCATTTATTGGCCCTTAGGTTGAAAGAATGCGAGTCTAAGGCATATATTAGCGCAATAAAATCATCGGATGATCAGGTCACCATGAATCCTGCAATTAATGACATATTTAAAGGTTTTACATGAATCTGTATAAAGCGAAACAGATTTTGATGAACCAATTTGTAAGCAGTATTTAGATAAATTGGAACTGCCTCGGATCTCACAGATGGATAAAGAATCTTTGGAGGCCCCATTAAGTTTGGAGGAGCTTCACGTCTCTCTAAAAGCCTTCAAAGGGCAAATCGCCAAGTCTAGATGGTCTCCCCGGAATTATATTTAGAAATTTGGGATTTGGTAGGGACACTTATGCTTAATTCATTTAATTTTGCGATTGAACATGGGGTTTTCATAGAGATCAAAAACATCACTGATTTCATTACTTCTTAAAAAGGGAAAGACCCATTAGATTGTTCCAGCTACAGACCGATTTCGCTTATCCCATGTGATCTTAAAATCTATGCTAAAGTTTTTGCTTTTCGTATGGAGAAGGTAATTCATAGTCTGATCAAGGAGGACCAAACTGGTTTCATCAAGGGGCGCAATGCATCTGACAATATCGTCGACTCCTTCATATTCTGGACTTTGCAGACTCCCACCCGACCCCTTGTGCGGTCTTTTCACTTGATGCAGAAAAAGCCTTTGACAGGCTAGAGTGGAATTATATGTGGGCAGTTCTGCAATGTTTCGGCTCGAACACTTCATTTCTATGATTAAGACATTATACCACTCACCTGCAGCATCAGTCATAACTGGTAATATTATTTCCCCGTTCCCTTTGCAGCGGGGAACAAGGCAGGATGTCCGCTTTCACCCTTATTGTTTTGTCTATCTCTTGAACCCTTAGCACAAGCCATCAGGAAATCTGAAGTATCGATTAAGATTCATGATCATAATCATAGTATTTCGTTATACGCTGATGATATTATTCTATATTTAGACCACTTTGATGTTTCAGTCTCTAGTGTAATTAAGGAATTTGATAATTTTAGTAGCTTATCAGGATATAAAATAAATTGGAGCAAATCTGCTTTAATGCCAATTAACAATGTTAAAGTCAATTCTTCTATTCCCTCATTTATCCCTATTAAGGAATCTTTCATCTATTTGGGCATTACCATATATAAAAACATTCATAAGATTGCCAGAGACAATTTTAATAATATCTTAGTTAAAGTCAAAATGACATTCAAAGATGGAAGAATCTTAAAGTCTCTCTTCAAGGAAGAATTTCCACTGTTAAGATGAATTTGTTACCTCGATTTAATTTTTTTCTCTATGCTACCACTTTCTCCCCTCCAGGTTATTTTAAGGAGATTAACTCCATAATTTCTAAATTTATCTGGAATGATAAATGCCCCAGAATTAAACTTACCACATTACAACATCCTAATAGCGCAGGAGGACTGGCTGTACCAAATTTTGAACTGTATTATTGGTCGCTCCAGCTTAAGGCTCTTCATAATTGGGTTGATCCTCAATCTACAGTTTCTTGGAGAGTGATTGAAGCTGACAAGGTTAAACCAAATAGACTCCAAGATATGTTATTTACTGGCACAGGAAAAAAGGGGATAAATATAAATTTGGTCCGGTTGTGGCCAACTCTATTAAAATCTGGAAAACGGTGGAACGTCGGTTAGAGGAACCTTCAAATTTTGTAATAGTACACCTTTATGGCACAATTTTAATTTTGTATGCGGAAATCGTCCATTTGTCCAACCCTCTTGGTCCTCTTTAGGTGTAAACACATGCGGTGATATATATGATAACCAGGGCCTATGTTCATTTCAGACATTAAGAACCAAATTTTGTCTACCAGCATCCGCATATTTTGTCTTTCTTCAGTTACGTTCTGCTCTCAAAGCGTATGGAGTTCCTTGGGCATCTCCCATCTCCTCTCATCCTATGCAAGATTGGATTGCACCATCTGTTGGTCGGCCGTCTGTTTCTTTAATATATAATAAGATTATTGATTGCGTTACAAAACCTCTTTCTATTCAAACTATTTGGAATAGGGAATTATCTGACCTTAATTTATCTGTCGACTGGGAGAGAGTGTGGTCTAATCTCAGTTTAACATCTAAAAATCTGGCTCATCGTCTTATTCACTTCAAAGTCATTCATAGAGCATACATAACTCCTTACAAAAGATTTAAAATGAAACTACAACCGAATCTCAACTGCCATATATGTAATACTACATCATCAGGTACTTTTCTGCATATGTTTTGGGAATGTCCTGTCGTCATCAGTCTATGGACACATGTAAACCTGGTTTTATCATCCTTATTGCAAATGGATTGGTCTGTTAATCCAAGTTTGTGTCTTCTTAATGATGATTCTGATCTCTGTATAACCTCAATGCAAAAGAGAATGATGTTTGCTGGTTTTACAGCTGCGAAGAAGACAATAATACAAAACTGGTTTACACCGCACATGTGTGGAAAAACATATTGGATCCGTAGTCTCTTGCACATAGTGGCTTGTGAATGTACAACAGCACGAAACAATGGGGCCAAGCCTTCTACCATCGATGCTTGGCAGTGCTTTCTTTTTGATATACGTGACTGTATAAAGGAGTGACTTTTGTGTTTTTCTTGCCTTTCCCTCTTTCCCTCCCTTTGATTGGACTTTGAGATATTGAGTATGTGTCTGTTGTTGTTTTTTATTTTTATTTTTATTTTTTTATTTTTTTTATTTTTTTTTATTTTGGATGTTATGTATAAAAAATAAATAAAAATGTTGATAACAAAAAAAAAAAAAATCAAGCTCAAATGGAGTTAATAATGTTTTTGACCAGAGAATGACTTGGTGCGAGAATGACTCACTCGCACCAAGCGTTCAGCCCACATCACCCCTATTCTAGCTGATCTGCACTGGCTACCAGTGGCCTATCGCATCAAGTTTAAAATTATCCTGCTTACTTTTAAAGCCTTGAATGGTCTGGCCCCTTACTATCTCTGCAATCTGCTCCACCCTTATTCTCCACCACGTTCATTGCGGTCCTCTGATTCTCGCCTTCTCACCATCCCTCGATATCGCCTCTCTTCCATGGGGGGCAGATCGTTCAGTGTTGTTGCCCCTAAATTATGGAACTCTCTACCCAGATCACTCTGTCTTGCCAATAGCCTGTCTGAATTTAAATCGCTGCTCAAAACTCACTTGTTTTCAGAATGTTATCTTTCTTAGTTAACCTCTGTTTACTTTGTTCTATGTTGTATATTACTCTTTGGATTTCTGATGTTGTTTTCTTTCTGTTTATTGTTCGATGTTTTCCTCCCATTTCTGATGTTTATTGTAAAGTGTCCTTGAGCTCTGGAAAGGCGCTATATAAATAAAACTTATTATTATTTATTATTATTATGACGGAGATGGAGTGTTTTGTCTGTCATTAGAACGGCTGTAACTGTTATCTGAAGCAGCAAGTGCATTGCGTTATATGCTTTCATCAACTTTTACAGTTTATATAACTTTGATTGTAGCTATATGGGCGCTTAGTTTTTTCTTGTTGTTTAATACACTTGGCCAAAATCTCAAATTAAGCGCTTATGCACAGGATATTTAAAACGTAGCCTACACAAGTACAGTATTGTTCAAAATAATAGCAGTACAATGTGACTAACCAGAATAATCAAGGTTTTTAGTATATTTTTTATTGCTATGTGGCAAACAAGTTACCAGTAGGTGCAGTAGATTCTCAGAAAACAAACAAGACCCAGCATTCATGATATGCACGCTCTTAAGGCTGTGCAATTGGGCAATTAGTTGAAAGGGGTGTGTTCAAAAAAATAGCAGTGTCTGCCTTTGACTGTACAAACTCAAAACTATTTTGTACAAACGTTTTTGTTTCTAGGATTTAGCAATCCTGTGAATCACTAAACTAATATTTAGTTGTATGACCACAGTTTTTAAAACTGTTTCACATCTGTGTGGCATGGAGTCAACCAACTTGTGGCACCTCTCAGCTGTTATTCCACTCCATGATTCTTTAACAACATTCCACAATTCATTCACATTTCTTGGTTTTGCTTCAGAAACAGCATTTTTGATATCACCCCACAAGTTCTCGATTGGATTAAGGTCCGGAGATTGGGCTGGCCACTCCATAACATTAATTTTGTTGGTTTGGAACCAAGACTTTGCTCGTTTACTAGTGTGTTTGGGGTCATTGTCTTGTTGAAACAACCATTTCAAGGGCATGTCCTCTTCAGCATAGGGCAACATGACCTCTTCAAGTATTTTAACATATGCAAACTGATCCATGATCCCTGGTATGCGATAAATAGGCCCAACACCATAGTAGGAGAAACATGCCCATATCATGATGCTTGCACCACCATGCTTCACTGTCTTCACTGTGTACTGTGGCTTGAATTCAGAGTTTGGGGGTTGTCTCACAAACTGCCTGTGGCCCTTGGACCCAAAAAGAACAATTTTACTCTCACCAGTCCACAAAATGTTCCTCCATTTCTCTTTAGGCCAGTTGATGTGTTCTTTGGCAAATTGTAACCTCTTCTGCACATGCCTTTTTTTTAACAGAGGGACTTTGCGGGGGATTCTTGAAAATAGATTAACTGTCACAGTACTTACAGGTAACTCCAGACTGTTTTTGATCATCCTTGGCTGAGCCTTTGCCATTCTGGTTATTCTTCGATCCATTTTGATGGTTGTCTTCCGTTTTCTTCCACGTTTCTCTGGTTTTGCTCTCCATTTTAAGGCATTGGAGATCATTTTAGCTGAACAGCCTATAAGTTTTTGCACCTCTTTATAGGTTTTCCCCTCTCCAATCAACTTTTTAATCAAAGTACGCTGTTCTTCTGAAGAATATCTTGAACGACCCATTTTCCTCAGGCTTTCAAATGCATGTTTAGCAAGTGCTGGCTTCATCCTTAAATAGGGGCCACCTGATTCACACCTGTTTCTTCACAAAATTGATGACCTCAGTGATTGAATGCCACACTGCTATTTTTTTAAACACACCCCTTTCAACTAATTGCCCAGTTGCACAGCCTTAAGAGGGTCCATATCATGAATGCTGGGTCTTGTTTGTTTTCTGAGAATCTACTGCACCTACTGGTAACTTGTTTGCCATGTAGCAATAAAAAATATACTAAAAACCTTGATTATTCTGGTTAGTCACATTGTACTGCTATTATTTTGAACAATACAGAATACAGTATATAGACGGCAAATAACTAATTCTTCTCCACTCTTCAAACACACAAAAACATTATCCTTTACAGACATAGTGTTTTTGTAAAGAAAACGCTGTACTATTCAAACATCAATTATTTATTTACCGTTGCATTGCGAAAAAGCAGAGATCTGTCTCCAGGCTGTGCGCTGCGTGTCAATCTGAATGGAGGCGGGTGAAGTTACGAGGTCTTGCTGAGAGCTTGATGATCCAATGGCATTACGAAGTTTTACTGACAAGTTATTTTAGTGCTTATCATTGGTTTACTATTTTTAAAACTCTCTGATTTAAAATAATAAAAACGAATTATAATCGACTCAAGTTTGGATAATTTTTCACAGCACCTGACTGAGCTAGGGTATGGCAACTCCATACTCTGCCATACGCAAACGCCGCCCCTGATCACACCACTGCTCACAAACAACAACGGGGACGCCAGAGTTGCAATTGCCTCCAATTTCAAAGATACAATGCATAGTAAACAAAACCTTTTTGCCAAATGCATGACAGAAATGTTTGCACTGAACTGTGGGTTCTTAGGGGGCTCCTGTTCTTAGGGTTTCCGCAAGTTTAATTGTTTATATTTAAGGCAATGAAAACTCTTAAATGGTACAAAAAGTCTTAATTATAAATGGTCTTAAATATGGGGATGGAAAAACAAGAAATGCTATAGTGATTCAACTTCAAAAGGCTGTGATTTCACTGAATAAATATGAGCACTGCACCTTTGTGTACTGCGGTTACTGGGGAAACCACTATATTCTGCTGTTCCCAAAGCGACACCTGCTGGCAGAGAATAAATTTGCTTTTTCAATAATCCCTTCTGATATTTTTGCTACAATTTTTAATTGTGAACCAGTGGATCAACAAGAAGCTAATGCATTATAAAAATCTAAACAATTAAGACACTGACTAAGATATATGTAATTCAATATAATAAGTAATTGTTCAATAAAGCAATAAGCCCCAAGAAGCTGTGGTTTACAGTGAATTTATAACAGCTAAGGGTGTTTTTTTCTCCGCTTCGTGTCATGCCTAACAACTCCCCTTAGCTGTTATAAATTCACTGTAAACCACAGCTTCTGGGGCTTATTGCTTTATTGAACAATTACTTATTATATTGAATTACATATATCTTAGTCAGTGTCTTAATTGTTTAGATTTTATAATGCATTAGCTTCTTGTTGATCCACTGGTTCACAATTAAAAAATTGTAGTAAACCATGGCTTCACGGGGCTTATTGCTTTAATAAAACGGTTATTCCATATACGTAGCAAGGTTTCAAAAAATAAAACAAAGCAAATAAAATGTAATGATATTAATAAAAACATTATTCTTCTGCCAAACAATGTAGTTCCTCAGAAACGGTTGTGGTTGCAACCATAGATTTATATAGATGCCCTACTGGACCACTCCAGGCACGTAGATGCGGCCGCCATCTTGGAACGGTCAACTTGTTGTCATTCACCATACTGTAGGTTCACACAGAGCCGTTGAGCCGTTCTGTGCAGGATTGTGGCGTCTTTCGGATATTCAGTGATTACTGAATGACGTCAAGTTGACCATTACAATATGGCAGACAGCTTACGTATAGACGGTTTCATCGGGCGCACGCACCTGGCGCGAAGTTAACTTCCGGTCTGTGTTTGTTTATCGGTCTGGTTAGTGGTGCCGGCTACAAACGCAGTTTAAAGTTAATGAAGTTGGGCTCAGGTGGTTGTGCTGTGTGATGTGTTTGCTTCCCATACATTTATTTATTTGTGGCGACCCGCAACGATATCAAAACTGACTGATTTTCCAAAAGGCTTCATTGAATAAAAATAAGCACGTACAGCACGTTTAAAAATCAAAACTTGTTATCAAAAAATAAAAAATAAAAAATCTACTTGGTTGTTGTTATTGATTCTATTTGGAAGTCTACCGGAAGTTAAGTTAGGGCCACAAAAGTGCGCATGCGCAGTAACATTTGTTTAAGTTTTTGCCGTTGCGGCCTCGTCACAATATGAAACAAACAGATGGGATAGCTTTTCCCCCCCACTGTGGTTTATAAAATTAATGCCAAGTTTCAGCAGTAAATATCATTCCCAAATTACTTTATCTGCTTTGAATGAAAAACTGACTGTTATAAGTCTGACTTGTGGATCCACAAATTGTAGGCTACATAGCAATTTAAGACAGAGAGAAGAAATCTATTAGCGTCCTTTAAATCATTGCTAAACAAAGTCACAGCTCTCCGCAAAGATCAGTTATAAGCTACAAGTCCTGCAATCAAAGCCAGAATAAGACACGCTTCTGTAAACAGAGAATGATTCCAGCAGCTGGATTATGATCAGATAGTGTTGTGGAGGGTGAGTCTTCAGGTGGATCGTTTAGTTCTAAATGAAAGTAAAACTGAGACGGGAATAATCTCTTTTTGATCTTTATGTACTGTCGTATCAACTTTTAGTTAATACCCATATAATCATATTAATAATTTATTCAGAGACTCTTGTGAAAGCATCAATGTTCAATTAATGTCGAAGGTAAGTCGAGAAACACATTTACCTGAACAACTGTGTGTCTATCGTGAGTGTGACTTGAGATCAGATGCGTTTAACCGGTAGGTCTTTAAGTGATACTAAACTATATAAACCCTTTTTTTGTTTTAAAAAGGATAAAGTCAAATAATACTACATGTAGATACACATTGTACATTTGGTCCTGCTTTGTCTGGACTAATTTAACCAACTGACTCTAGATCTGTATGTAAATTGTTGTATTCATCCCATAAGTGTAAATGTGCAAGTATTCAGAGCCAACACATGCATGTTAACACACGAGATGACTGTTTATTATACTTTTTTTTCTTCTTCTTTCATTTTAGCATCGGTGTCCTTTAGAGATGAAGCTCATTTGTTTGACTTTGCTGATTATTAGAGGAATTACAGATTCAAGATCAGGTAATTATTCACACCCATATAAAGAGCTGAAGTGTGTGTTCATGTCGATTCATCGTCCAGCTGAACTATATTTATAGGTCTAATTATAGTTTAATTCATAGTTTATGTGATAATGGCTGGCTCACTGTAATATTACATTGCATAATGTCACATTATGCCATTTAGTGCATGGCTACTTATTTTATTAACCACAGAACAGAAACTGTAGGTCTCCTGGATGAATGGTCAGTTATTTAACATTGCCATAGACAACCGTCATTGTTCAGAAGCATTGACTAATTAGAATAAACTTAGAATTTACAGAGCCATGTAATAATATTTAATAAAACAGAGAAAAATGCACACAATCAGTGTTTTTAAGCAGACATGTTCGGATGCAGAGCTGTGTGGAGAAGGACAGTTACTGCTTTACATGGGAACGCTGTAGCCCTTGCCCTGCTGAAGGGTGACAGTTCAACTGACAGGAGGTTCACTTTTAATTAGACCTTTCTTTCTCTTTTACAGAGCAGTATGAAGTCGTGGGAGCTGCAGGTCCTGTGCTTGCTGTAGCTGGTGAAGATGTGATTCTGCCCTGTTCAGTCAAACCCAGCATCAGTGTTGTGGACATGAGAGTGGAGTGGTTTAGACTTGATCTGAGAGACTCACAACTAGTGCATCTCTATGAGGATCATGTAGACAAAAACACAGATCAGATTCAGTCCTACAGAGGAGAACAGAACTGATCCATCAAGAACTACAGAGAGGAGATGCATCACTCAAACTCTCATCAGTCCGAGTCTCTGATGAAGGACTTTATAAGTGTTTTATTCAGTCCAGATCCTGGTTTGATGATGCCACTGTTAATGTCAGTGTTGAAGGTGAGAAAACCATTCAAAACTAAAGTCTGGAATACACTACACAACTTAAAATCTGAATCAGATTGGCATCATACACTTATCGACATTGTAAAGAGTCAAAAAAGAAAGCTGTCCATCATACACTGAATGACTGAGGATCACAACAAACTCACGCAGAAACATGCACCTTGTTGCTAGGAGACGTGTGACAAATGAAAACAATATGAGTTCTAAAATCGGCTGAAAATATCAAACATATCTGATATCCTCCGACTGGATGGAATCAAAGTCTGAATTTTGATTTTCTATGAAATCTGTCAACTGTAATCTGCAGACTGGCTCTGACTGTCAGCAGCTAGCGTCAGTGTTCGGACTGTAAATCAGGGCAAAAGTTGTGTGGTGTATTCCAGCCTTAACATGCTCTAACTAACTTAAAGTCAGAACAACAACAGAACATCCTTCTTGTTTATCTGTAGCTGTAGGTCGTCCTCCGGTGATCACTGTAGATGGGTTTGATCATTCAGGAGGGCTTCATCTACAGTGTGAATCTGAAGGTTGGAACCCTGAACCTGATCTTGAGTGGCTGAACAGTGAAGGAGTCGGTTTGAGTTCAGAAACAACAGAGAAACACAGAAACACAGATGGATTCAGTGTGAAACACACCGTAACTGTATATGAGAGAGACAGCAAGATTCACTGCAGATTCAGACTGAAGCATCACATGCTGGAGACACTGATAATCACCACAAGTAACTACTGACACTTTTATTACTGTAATGTTTTGTCATCTTCTCGTGGTATATTTGATGAAATAAAAGGATTTAATTATCATCAGCTTAGTTTATTAAGTTAAGTTAAGCTAAAACATTTTACTGACTATGTACCATTCAGAACTGAACATTATTTTTAATCATCTCATCAAAATAGTTTGATTTGCACGATGTGCTTAATTGCTGTTTTGTGTTACAGGTAACATGTTTAATTCTTGGAGGACATCAGTCATCATGATTTCAGTTTTTGTTGTGCTCGGTGTGATTGCTGGAATACTGATAGCTGTGTTTGCTCATAAAAACAAAGGTAAAATGCTTGTTTTCTTGTTATTGTAATTATTTTATTTTTTTTATTTTTTTTGCAAATAAGGCAGTATCGTGTTTAATTTTCAAGGCAAGGCAAGTTTATACAGCACATTTCATACACAATGATAATTCAAAGTGCTTTACATAAAAAAGGATTAAAATTATCATACAAATAATCACAATAAAAGCAAATAATTAAAATTTTAAAATGATTAAAGAAAATATTTAAAATGAAGTAAACATCTGAGAATAATAATAAAAAATGAGGATACATAAAATACAGTGCAATCATTCGGATGTAGCTCAGTGCTCATTCAGTAAATGCACAGCTCAACAGATGTGTTAAGTCTATATTTAAATATGGCTAATGTTTTAGCACATCTGATCTCTTCTGGAAGCTGATTCCAGCTGCGGGCGGCATAATAGCTAAAAGCAGACTGCCCTTGTTTTGAGTGAACCCTTGGTGTTTCTTGATCCTAATGATCTGAGTGATCTGTTAGTTTATATTCAGTGAGCATTTCTGCAATGTATTGAAGTCCTAGACCATTGAGTGATTTATAAATGAGTAATAATACTTTAAAATCATTCAAATGAATCCTAAATATCACACCACACACTATAGGAGCAAAACGGTTTAATCTTGGTTTAATTTTTTTCCTCATGTTTGTCCATCATGGTCAAAAAAGTTTGTTTGACCTTCTTCGGCGCACACCTCTGAGTTGACTTGAGAGCATAAATACATTATGCACCCTCTAGTGGCATGAAATAAAATTACAACCAAAAAATGGCTCCTACACACCAGCCCCTAAATGTTTATGACTGGGAGAAAAATAAACAATTCAATTAACATACTGTATTTACATAAGGAGCCATGAGTTACAAAAACAAATACATCAAAATACTAAAATCATTCATCTTCAATATTCAATATCTTCAACACCTTTTTTTCAATAAATAACCCAACAAAATAAATAAGCAAGCAATTCTATTTTATGCATTCATGAGTTCTCCAAACATTATTGTCTTACGTTTCTATTAAAAGACACATATTTTTACTGGTCTTGTTATTACAAACTATTATTATTAAATTATTATAACTAAACCCTTTTGATCTGGGAACGTTTCCAGCACTTTTCCGAGCATCCAAGAATCGCGAGGGGCCACAGTGTCTGCAATGAGAACAATGTCACCTGGTTGAAAATTACGTCTTTCCTTGGTCCACTTTTGCCTTTCTTGATATAGAGGTAAGTACTCTTTTATCCACCTCTTCCAAACGAGGTCAGAGAGGTATTGTACCTGCCTCCATCTTCTTCTTGTATACTGGTCCTTTTCATCAAACAGCCCAGGAGGCAGGATTGGTGTTTTTCTCATTGTAAGAAGATGGTTGGGAGTGAGTGGCTCTAAATCGTTTGGATCATCAGACACTTTGGTAAGGGGTCGATCATTTAGGATAGCCTCTATTTCACACAGAAAGGTGTGCAATCCCTCATCATCCAGTGTTTGCTGACATTGAACTGAAGACAATACTTTTCTTGCCATTCTTATGATGCGTTCCCATGTACCTCCATCGCGTGGAACCGCGGCTGGATTAAAACTCCACTTGATGCCTTTGTGTGCCAAGGTTTTCTGCATCATGTTTTGATTCAAGTCTGCAACGGCCCTTTCTCAATTCTCCTTTTGTGTCGAATACAATTTGTTCCATTGTCAGATCTTAAATGTGACACTTGTCCTCTTCTACATATGAACCTGTGCAATGCATTAATGCAGAAGTCAGTGTCTAGAGAATAAGCAACCTCCAAATGGACTGCTCTACTGGCTAAAAAATGACACCATAACGTTTCACGAGAGCGGCCTCTTTTACTTCAATCGGACCGAAGTAATCCTCCTATATTGGTAAATGGAGGTAGATCTACCGTCAACCTTTCTTCAGGTAAGTCAGCCATCAGTTGCTCACCTAATTTTGCTTTCTGTCACCTGCAAAAGACACAACTCGAAAGGATTCTCCTGGCAGCTGCATTGTCGTGGGTGATCCAGTACTTTCTTCTTAATTTAGAAAGAATATGGTTCCTTCCACCATGACCAATCTGTTTATGGATGTGCTTAAGGATAAGCTTTGAAATATGCTGATCTTTGGAGAGAATTACAGGATGCTTTACGTCTTCCGGCATTGCGATCTTGCATAGCCGACCACCAACTCTCAACAGTCCATCTTCAAGAATGGGGTTTAGCTTATAAATAGTACCATCCCTTCTGATTTTTACATTTCCCAGATTCTAATGAAGCAATTTCCACGCTGAATATCTCTCGTTGACAGAATTGGATGATGGCTTTTTCTGCTGCCAAGAGGTCATCTGAAGTTGTGCTATCAGTCCAAAAACATGAAAAAAACTTAAGCATTTTATCAATGCGAACAGCTAAAACAGTGGCAGTTAGCTCTAGTCGAGGAATGGTGACTGGTTTACGAGGTGTCACTCTAGAATTACCAAGAAGAAAGATGATATGACTATTCTGTAATCTAAGATAAGTCACAGAGCCATATCCCTTTTCACTGGCATCTCAAAAGTGGTGTAGTTGACTTTGAACAGGTTGTCCAAAGCCATGTGGCTTCAAACATCGATCAACTGCAAAGGCACTCAGATGATCCAGATTGGTAACCCGTTTGATCCACTGTTGGTCTTGAACTGGTGTAATCTCATCATCCCAGCTATAATTTGTCCTGCAGAACTCCTGTAGAATAAGCCTGACTGGAAGTATCAGTGGTGTCAAGTATCCCAAAGGATCATAGATTGAGCTGATCACTGAAAAAATCCCACGTCTACTGTGCATTCGCTCTTTGCAGACAGTCTTGAAGTTGAATGTGTCTGTCTGCACACACCACTGGAGTCCTAGAGCCCTTTTTACCGGCAGGTGATCCCGGTCCAAGTTAAGCTCAGTGATATTTTTGGATCGGTCTTGCGCTGGAATAGATTGCAAAACCTCACGGCTGTTGCTGACCCATTGTGTCAGATGGAAACCACCTTTGTGACAGAGAGAAGCCAGATCTTTGGCCATCTGGATTGCTTCCTCCTCTGATGGTTGGCTCTTCAGACAATCATCCATATAGAAATTCTTGTAGACAGTGGCAAATTACCTCTAAATCAATACTGTGTTGATTATCTTCTGCAGTCTTCCTTGGAGCAAAGCATGCACAGCTGGGTGATGAAACTAAATGAACAGTCATTCAAAGTTCAATGATATCTGGTGTTACATCACCATCAGGCCGCCACAGGAAACCAAGGAAGTCTTTATCCTCATCAGTCACTCTAACTTGATAAAACATTGCCCGAACATCAGTCATGAAGGCAACTGGTTCCTGCCTAAACCTTAAAAGAACTCCAATCACTGAGCTAGTGAGGTTAGGGCCTTGCAACAACTGACAGTATAAAGAAGTTCCCTTGAATTCTGCTCCACAGTCAAAAACAACCCGCAACTTGTCTTTACGGGGGCGGTACACTCCATGATGCGGAATGTACCAAACCTTACCATCATGTCGCTCAAGCGTTGGCACTTTTTCAGCATATCCCTGGTCAACCATATTATTGATGAAGTCTGTATTCCTGCTGGAATTTCTTGTTCCTTTTTGAATTTTTTTTCCTTATTCCAAGGAGGCGCTGCTTGGCAATGGAGAGATTGTTAGGCATAGTAACATCCTTGCTTTTGAATGGCAGTTTCAAACTGTAGCGTCCTTCTTTGAGGTTTACAGACTCTTTCATAATCTCCATGAATTTAACATCTTCTCTAGACATTTTTTCTTTGTCTTCAAACATGTTCCCATTAAAATCATTCTCATATTGCTTCTCCAATAGCAATTCCAATCTTTTTACATCAGTTCTGTTCACAGTAACAGTATGTGACCTGTGTGTGAAAAAATCAGTCACAATGAATAGTTTTTTAAACATTTTTTAGTTTTTCAAAATGATATATTATTTGTTGGAATCTGATGAAAAATGACTGAGCTACACCTGTATAAAGTCGACAAAGTCAGCAAAGTAACTTCTGTCAGGACCACTGTTGTCAAAGATGATTGACAATTAGCATACAGTTTGGATTGGCTCCCTGTGCATCCATGCATCCTAGCATGGATGAGAGCAGGGAGAGCAGCGATAACTCCCCAGGGTAAACAGAACAGAACCAACAAATGTATTGCAGATATCCTTAAAGTTCAGTAATTTATGTACACGTTTTAGAATTATTCTGATTCAAATGAGAATCAGAAGGCTGAAACCTGACTGACAGAGGAGGAGTTGGGGATGGAGGAGGGTAATTAGCTATTGAGCAATGCGAAAACTGCTGATAATACTGACGGACCTTATATATGGATGCTTAGATAGGTGTCGTATTCCTATAGGTAGATGGGGATCAGCTGAGAGTCAGCTGATGCGAGCGTGACTAACGTGACCTGCCAGAACTAACGCTATGCTTGATTTCTGAGAAAAATCAAGTTAAAGTTTTCTGAAGGTTCCAAAGCAAAATCACCAAGCAATGTTGCATTGTTTCCTCCACTTCCTTCCTTAATATTAATAAATATATCAATAATCACAATATAGACATTGTTTTATTTTATCTTTGTTATTAAAAATAAGAACAGATGCAAAAAACAACAATAGAACAAATATAAGGAAGAAACAAATAACCTAGTGCATTACTTTTTTTCACTTTAAAATTGACGTGACATACGGCCAAGTATGGTGACCCATGCTCGGAGTTTGTGCTCTGCAATTAACCCATCCAAAGTGCACACACACACCGTGAACACACACCCAGAGCAGTGGGCAGCCATTTATGCTGCAGCGCCGAGGAGCAGTTGGGGGTTCGGTGCCTTGCTCAAGGGCACCTCAGTCGTGGTATTGAGGATGGAGAGGCGCTGTACATTCACTCCCCAACCTACAATTCCTGCCGGCCCGAGACTCGAACCCGCAAACTTTGGATTACGAGTCCAACTCTCTAACTTTAGAGTCTTTTACATCTAAACAAAAATATTAAATTAAGAAAACCAAATAATAAAATGTAAAAATCACTTCAGTGTGGTCATTACAAATAATCTGCTTATTAAAACTACAAAAGCAGTTCAATCAAGAGCAGCGATCTTTTTGTTAGATTATCATTGAGACAGAAGACCTATATAATAAGACCTACTGTACTGCATGGATCTAATATAGTGTTACACAATCAGGGCCCGTATTCACAAAACATCTTAAGGCTAAAAGTAGCTCCTAACTCGCAGATTTAGGAGAAAATCTTAAAAATAGTGGGCGTGTCTGTCACAAATCCTGTCCATGCACTTCCGTTTGCTCACCACCAGATGTCGTCTTCTCTTTACATTTACTCTCACACCACACAGACTTTTACGTCACTCCGGACTACAGTTCCCATGATCCATTGCACTGATTGCACATACACAGCTGAATCCATTTAGACACATAAAGCTTGCAAATGGATCTGCATGTCTCATGTCTCGTTCGCCCCGTAACTGTCAGTCCTAAATTTAGGACTCCTAAATTTTTGCTCTAAGAGTATTTCACAAAGCGTTTTAGCACTAAAACTAGGTCCTAAATCTGTGAAACGTTAGGAGTAGTGAAGAGGACTCCTAAGACCAACTCACAACTATCCTAAAATGGCTGTTGCCGGCAATTTGCCTCAGAATATAAACATTTTAGAAACATTTGACGATAATGAGCCTTTAAAATGGTATCACCTTTAAGGTTTGGAGGTTATCCCAACTCCAAATTTTCCTTTGATTATATCCTTTTCATTAACCAGTTGGGAAAGAAGTAACAGATGTTCTTGCTTCCAGTTTGGTTTTCTTTTACGTTTGCATGTCTTGCTATTCTACTCCGTTAATTAAAAGGCGGTTTATATGCATCCGCTACAAGAAGCATACGTGTAAGAGACTGACAATTATAAAACATATATTTGTTTAATTAGTGACACTTAGCCTGCATGTTAAAATCTCTATTTGAATGTGGCAATTAACATTATTTTTTAAACCTTTATTTGGATATGGCAACATAATATCGTGCTCTACAATATTTCTATGAATAAATCTCTGACCGAGACTATCAACCAATCACTGTGTGCATAGTTAATAAGCATGCTGACATCATCCATAGTAGGGATGTGCCCGAAGCCGAACACCTTATTCGGAAAGGCACGGATAATGGCTTCAAAATGAATAACGGATTTATCCGAATAACAAAAAAAATATTCGGCAGACAATCGTTTGCTGGAACAGCACTACATTAGTGAGGTCTGCGGTTGTTAAGATTTGTGCAATAATAATTGCTTTGATAGCGTTTGACACAGTTTCGTACAGATAATATCATGGTGATCATTGCGTTTGTCTAACGAATGTGGTCTCCTCAGCAAATTAAAACTATCCGCGCTCCTTTTTGATTGCTGCCTGTCAGCGCCGAAGCAGTGTTGCCAGATATTGCTACAAAAACAAACACAACTAATCTCCTGACAAATGCACCACAATAAGTTTAAATCTTGTATTTTGCAAATAGGAAACATAATCTCTAACCTCCACCTTCATCCTCCCACTTTATTAATGCCCTAATTACTTTATTAACGCTGTTACATTAACCCTCATAAGCATCCCATTTCCTGTTTACACTAAAGACCTTTAGTGTAATTGTAAAAAAAAAAAATACATTTTTAATGATATACAAATAATATATCATTTTTTTTTGTTTACTTCTCATCTATACATTAATGCTGTGTTTTGGGAGATATGAAGTACTTTTGTACCTGTTTACCACAAAAATCCTCAACTACACCATTAGCTTGCATGAGAAATATTAAATTATTATGAATAAATCTCTTAAATGATTATCTAAATTGAATTTAAATCGTTTCTGGATATTGATGTAGGTGTTAGGTGTACAATTCTGCCATCTGGTGGTTAGAGAAAAACTTGTAGAAATCACAGTTTTTGAAAGAATAGTGTAATGACCATATATATCCAGCAGAGGCCCATAGAGAGCCATTCATTTTTCTGAAAGTGGTCAACTGCTCCTCTCACAACTTTTCTGATATATATTTTGTAAGTATATATCGAAACATTATAAAATACATTAAAAACAGTATTTTTGCCAAAGTTTAGAATTAGTTTTTGTGGTTTGATGTATTTTGAAGAGCCCGTTTTGCAATAATGCCACATAAATTTGCAGAAATGTAAATAAAAAAATAAATAAATAAAAAAATAAACTAAACTAAAAACAACAACTGCAATAAGCAGATATGAATGCTGGGTATGTGTGTAAGAGAGAGTGTGTGTTCGTGTGTGTGTGTGTACGTATGTAAGTGAGTATGCTCGTTCCACATTGCATTTGTGCTCTAGTATCAGGCTTTAATTTTTTTGTGTGGACATTTTCAGATTTATGCAGAATTTATTGATTTTATTTGCCAAATTCTATAAAAATGCTCTTTGTTGCAG
Source organism: Onychostoma macrolepis (assembly GCF_012432095.1). Taxonomy (NCBI): domain Eukaryota; kingdom Metazoa; phylum Chordata; class Actinopteri; order Cypriniformes; family Cyprinidae; genus Onychostoma; species Onychostoma macrolepis. Next base: position 50,985,290 of record NC_081157.1, on the reverse strand, counting down.
TCACACGTGTGTTTTGTGTGTGTGTGTGCGGCGTGTGCGTGTGCGTGTGCGTGTGAGTGAGCATGTCTTTTCTACATTGCATTTGTGATCTAGTACCAGGCCTTCATTTCTGTGTGAAAATTTTCAGACTTATGCTGGATTTATTAATTTATTTAAAAATTACATACCTTCAGAACAACGAATCAAGCCCTTTTTTATGTGAATACAGATACAAATTTTTGAAAAGTAACAAAATCTTATTCCATTGAGATGAAGGAAACATATTTATTAACTAAAGAAAAGTCGATTGGGGTCATACTGACCCCAAAGGCCTTATAAGGGTTAAGTATTAAAACAAGTCCAGCGAAAGCTTAAAATAACTAGATCTGGCAACATGGAGCAGAGTGGAGGCTGCACTTGCGCCAAGCCCCTCCTGCGTTTCGCAGCTGCTGCGAGTCAGCCACATGAATTTATTCAGCGACATGATTTTAAATAATTTTTCATAAGGTTTTCAAATGTTATTTTTGAACATGAAACATTTACGGAGGTCTGGACCTCATAGCTGGCTATGGGCCTGGATGTGTAAAGTGAATGAGTGTAAAAACGCATTACATTTGCCCTTTTGTGAATGACATTACATTTAATTATACAAGGCGAAGAAAAGCGATGTTTGATCAAGGCTTTTGGAGGGTCCAAATTATTTGTTGCACTCTGTTGATAAAAAAAAAAAACTCGTAAATGATCACAGACTCCCACAACACATGATCTAAGTTACTCAAAGTTCAAGCCAGCTTTATTGTCATTCTGCTATGATAGGCTACTGAACACTTTCTTTCCATTTCTATTTCTTTTTTTTCTACTAGTGCTCTCATTTAAGATTATGGATGCTTGTCTCTTGTCAAATTTGTACAGAAAGTTTCACTGGAAAATTTTAAATAGAATATATTTTAAATTGAAGATATTTACAGTTATAATTTTAATAAAAAATAATACTTTCTTTAGTTATACCAGGCATATTTGTTAAATGAAAACTACGAATATAACAGATTTGCATTTAAAATGGCATTTTCATGTAATTTGACGAACTTCCTGTTTAAGCCACGCCCACTTCCGGATCTATCCGAATACAGATACAGATACAGATAATTTTGATATTGTCACAGATACAGAAACAGATACAAATAATGGCTCCGCTGCACACCCCTAATCCATAGCAACGAGGTCAACCCCATTCTTACTCTGAGCTTAAGACTTCTCTCTATTCCTTAGTAAAAGTTTGTCTCAGCAGCTTTGTGAATAGGTTTTAAGAGAAAACTCTTTGCTAAAAACTTTTACTGCTATTTAGGAGAACTCTTAGTGGTAAGATAAAATGGTTCGTGAATACGGGCCCAGATGTTTTCCCAACAGTTACTCAAAAGTTAACTTAAGACATAACAGATTATGTTTGCATGAATAGCCTACTTAAATACTGTAATTCTGTGTATACAGTATGTATATGTGTCGGGATCGTGTGCTGGCGGAAACACCGTTATGTGTGCGATTCATCAGTCAGCAGCAACACGAGAAGCAAGCAGAGATTTCAGCACCTGACATTTGACCAAAATCGACATTTTATATTTTTTTTGTCTGTAGCTCAAAATTAACCTGTGTGCGTTCCGACTCATTTTGCCAGCATGGGTCACATTTACTTTGACAACTGCCAATGGAACTATTTATAACCCATCCCAGTAGGGTTCGAATGGCATACGGTCCATCTCCATGACAGTTTACAACTTCCCAGTGCTCAAGTAACCAATCAACAACTCTACGTCTGCTTGAATGTGTGGAATGTGAACAGCATCAAGATATGGCAACTCAGCCAAGTCCTCTTTCTTGACAATGTTATCTGGGCTTACAGGCATCTTGCTTTGTGTGTAAACTTCTGGTAGCCTCTAAAAGTCCTTGCCAGTGAGGCTTGAAATCTCCAAATTATTTACAACATACAGGTGCATCTCAATAAATTAGAATGTCGTGGAAAAGTTCATTTATTTCAGTAATTCAACTCAAATTGTGAAACTTGTGTATTAAATAAATTCAGTGCACACAGACTGAAGTAGTTTAAGTCTTCGGTTATTTTAATTGTGATGATTTTGGCTCACATTTAACAAAAACCCACCAATTCACTCTCAACAAATTAGAATATGGTGACATGCCAATCAGCTAATCAAAGGTTTCCTGAGCCTTCAAAATGGTCTCTCAGTTTGGTTCACTAGGCTACACAATCATGGGGAAGACTGCTGATCTGACAGTTGTCCAGAAGACGATCATTGACACCCTTCACAAGGAGGGTAAGCCACAAACATTCATTGCCAAAGAAGCTGGCTGTTCACAGAGTGCTGTATCCAAGCATGTTAACAGAAAGTTGAGGCCTTATGAGGATTGTCAAGCAAAATCCATTCAAGAATTTGGGTGAACTTCACAAGGAATGGACTGAGGCTGGGGTCAAGGCATCAAGAGCCACCACACACAGACGTGTCAAGGAATTTGGCTACAGTTGTCGTATTCCTCTTGTTAAGCCACTCCTGAACCACAGACAACGTCAGAGGCGTCTTACCTGGGCTAAGGAGAAGAAGAACTGGACTGTTGCCCAGTGGTCCAAATTCCTCTTTTCAGATGAGAGCAAGTTTTGTATTTTATTTGGAAACCAAGGTCCTTGAGTCTGGAGGAACTCATAGCCCAAATTGCTTGAAGTCCAGTGTTAAGTTTCCACAGTCTGTGATGATTTGGGGTGCAATGTCATCTGCTGGTGTTGGTCCATTGTGTTTTTTTGAAAACCAAAGTCACTGCACCTGTTTACCAAGAAATTTTGGAGCACTTCATGCTTCCTTCTGCTGACCAGCTTTTTAAAGATGCTGATTTCATTTTCCAGCAGGATTTGGCACCTGCCCACACTGCCAAAAGCACCAAAAGTTGGTTAAATGACCATGGTGTTGGTGTGCTTGACTGGCCAGCAAACTCACCAGATCTGAACCCCAGAGAGAATCTATGGGGTATTGTCAAGAGTAAAATGAGAAACAAGAGACCAAAAAATGCAGATGAGCTGAAGGCCACTGTCAAAGAAACCTGGGCTTCCATACCACCTCAGCAGTGCCACAAACTGATCACCTCCATGCCACGCCGAACTGAGGCAGTAATTAAAGCAAAAGGAGCCCCTACCAAGTATTGAGTACATATACAGTAAATGAACATACTTTCCAGAAGGCCAACAATTCACAAAAAATGTTTTGTTTTTGTTTTTTATTGGTCTTATGAAGTATTCTAATTTGTTGAGAGTGAATTGGTGGGTTTTTGTTAAATGTGAGCCAAAATCATCACAATTAAAATAACCAAAGCCAAACTACTTCAGTCTGTGTGCACTGAATTTATTTAATACACGTTTCACAATTTGAGTTGAATTACTGAAATAAATGAACTTTTCCACGACATTCTAATTTATTGAGATGCACCTGAAGCTTGTGACTGTTGATTTGGGACTCATTGTGAGCATTGAGATTTTTATCTTTCGTCCATTTAGATTTAACTTTCTCATCAAACTCTCTGAGCAAAATGTAGAAGTACTGCCTGTATCCAAAAAAGCATAAGTCTGGATGAGTTTGTTGCTCAATGCAGACTTAACTTGCAAAACTTGTCACCAAAAACATCCTAGTGTTATGCACATACACTTCAAACAGAATGTTGATAAAGCTGTTAACACAGATGGTAGTCACCATTACAGAAACAACTGCACCAACTGTAAACACACTTGTGTCTGCACAGGCGTGTAATCAGGGCTGGGAATAAACAGTGGCATTCTTCCTATTCTTCCAGTACAAGTTAAACGCCTTGCACACTCCTTGCTCCGATATCCAGTGTGCAGGCAGCCTTTAAAAAGCTTACCTTATTCCTTGTGCTTTGTCTTCTCAAACTGTTTACATTGTTATAGACAGTGATTTTGAGAACAAAACAGACAAGTGATAGGGTTACTCAGTCTGCTCTTAAATTGGTGAGTTGAATCTTCAGCCTTTGCCTTCATTTCCTTGGCTGTGTGTCTGTCAACATCAGTAACAGTAGTAAAGCTGTTACCTTTAAATTTCATCTTTGATAGATATTCTGTTTGTCCACATTCTTTGGCTTACTGATCATTCCTTTTTCCACATTCTGGATAAACCCAAATATTGGATCAGAGATGATTTTAACTTGGCATATCTTTGTAAAAAATACAATCTCCTTTGTTGTTTGTCGTGTCTTTGTGGCGGGCGGTGCAATTTTGAGACACATGCCGAGTTTTACTATTAAGAAAATCTGACTACGCCACCCTAGGAATTAACCCCAGAGAAAATACTCAAAAATTGGGTAATAAAGCACACAGGTTCGGTAAAGTATAAAAATACAAATGTTTATTAATACAAAAATGGTTTAAAATGCTAGACACTAAAATCAACAAGAAACACTAAACCGCACTTCAAACAAAAGAAAACAAATTACAAAAGGAAAAAGGTAATAATACAAACCAACTTTATATCATAGATGCAAACTGCTCACCTTTCGGTGAAAACTCACCTTTTTGAGATCAAAATAGGTCACCTACGAGATTCATGCAGATCAGATGAGAAAGTGTTTTGAGGGGTTATATTTTTTTTTTACAGTACCATCACCATTCAATACCCGGTTATAGTCAGCCGCTTTTAAATGCTTCTGTGTGTTTTTTTGTGTGTGCTCTGATTTAGAATTACAAAACCACACATTTATTTACAATGTGCTTTTGCAGTGTTGAGTTTTATAGCCAATAACAGGCATCTCTGTTGAAAGCAATGACCAGTCAGAGGTGTTTTCTGGTTAGTCAGAATCCGCTCTGAGCTCATTTTTGTTTTCTTAAGTAGAGTGATACATGCTCGCAGATCTACCTATTATAATGAGAGAGCGCATACACGGTGTAAATAAGAGATTGATTGTGTAGTTAGTCATTGATTATATCATTAATAATGACGGTCTGGCCAGAGAACAGTGTGAAACACGAGAGAACTGTGACCGCAGGAGTGCAGTCTGTACGTGTTCATAAAAACTACAGCATTTCTACTTGTTTTAGAGCCTTTTCAAATAAAATATTCGGCGAATGCATGTAATCCACCCATAAGAACACAACAAGAGCTGAATCCAGGTGTTTGTGATCTGTTTTAGTGTGAAAAAGCCTTGCGTCAGATTTCTGAGATCGCGAGCTCACTGCAGCGTCTCTTCATTAAACTTATGTATTTGCTCGTCTTAAAGCCTTCTGAAGGAAAACACTCCAGTGAATTTACAGAAAACAATTATAAGAACATAATTCTTTGTTTCACTGACATCTCCTCGCATCGCTCAGCAGTCGAATGGACAAAAAGGCTTCAGAACACATCATTTAAATGTCTCTTACAGCCTTCTACATTAAACACTCCAGCAAATCAACACAACACACTTAGAAGAACATATTGAAGAGGTAAAATACGTGCTTATGAGTGCTTATGAGATATTCTGTCTCGATCGCTCCTGGAGTGCGTTCGGGCTTCTCAGCTAGAATGGACAATCACATACAAGATTATTTCAAAATACATAATAGCTTGGCGAATATAATCGAGAACATTCGTTTATATCTCACATTTGTAAACATTCAAACATTTGTAATTGTTCAAACAATATTGACCATTTCATCTTAATGTTGTTCAGAGATGAAGGCTATAATGCTAATGTTGTCGAGGGAGCTACAGGACATCAAATCATTCAAGATCTGTTCAAACTGTTTGAAAATGTTTAAGTGACTAAATAAAAAATGCATATAAATTCATTATATTTTCATAAATTTTAATAAAGCCCAATATAGTAGCAAAAACTGTCATCTCCTAGACACCATTACTTTATCTTAATTTTAATGGTATTGACAATATATTTCTCAAGTTATCACACATAACTGAATGTACGTCCAAGGGACACTATATTAGTTATCTACTTTCATATCGTGCATATAATAGTACTCACATAAGGCGCGTCCATTGTGTAACTGCATCATCTACACAAACCATTGTGCTTGGACCCCGATGATCGCCTTGAGTTAAACCGCATTGTTTCAGTCACCTTCTGTGTCGTTGCCCACAACGCTTCGGTGACAGGACTTTTAAATAGCAAACAGGGAAAACAATAAAAGGCATGACCTATTTCGCATCCAGCTAGCCAACTCTGTTGAAGCTGTTGTCATAGCCTAGTAGGCTTTTTATTAGCATAGAAAATAGCAAGGGTCCATAGAAAAATACTGTTGTATGTTTCTTGCAGCGGGGCAGCTCAAGAGCGCTGGACATACAAGTACTCTGTCTCTTCTGCCAAGCCAACATCAAAGTTAGTTCACTAACTTTAGCTTCTAGTTTTACTTGCTATTCTACTTAAGTACAGTACTAAAATGTGTTATAATAGTATTTTTATAATAAATCCTAAAGCAAGAAGGGGGTGGAAATGGCAACTGAGCTAATGAGTGATCCTCTGCAGCCATCTACTGGATATAATTGTAAATTCATGTAATTGTTATGTTAAAGGTTTGTTTTCCTCCAGGATTTTTGGCACATTTTTTCATGTCATCTCCATTAATGAAAAGCGAACCTTTAACGTGAATTTTACAACACAATTGTAGAGTTATAAGATAATAAAGGCTATAAAATAATGTATAAGTATTTATACTTATACATTTAAAAATAAGTTTTTTTTTTTTTTTGGTTGCGTCTTTGTCACCTTTTTCACCCGTGATAAGTTTGCATCCCTGATTATATACATGTAACAATTATATGTATATGTAAAACAAAATAAAAATAAATAATACCAGCAGGGCTGAGGCTCCCAACGGCAGGAAACAATGAAGAGTTTGGTTTTACAAGAGCACACTTCCACGCACACACCACCATGCACTTTGATCACACTATCAGACACTCAAAGTGTAACGCTGCACACGATAAAGAAGAACCACCACCACAAGGAGGAAGAACAGTCTATAAAATTAGAAACTATAAAATGGACTTGAGGCACAATGCAATATGAACATTACTAATGAAGCAACTCCTCACAAAAGTGGGTATCAATACCAGACAGAAATAAGGAGGGAAAAACAATGAAACATTAGAAGGATCAAACAGTTGGTCACCTGAGATTACAAAACAACTTGAAATCAGATGTAAATGATCACATACAAGTCCAGTTGCATTAATAGATGACTGATCACATGCAACAAAAACTACAAACACCACAGAATTAAAGGTAAAAGAAAAAAAAAAAGTTAAATGTGTCAAACAAAGAAAAAGGAAACAGAGGCCAGTTTTATCTCCTATATAAACGAAAAGAGATGGTCAAGCCTCCCATAACAGGCCAGAAAAGAGAAACAGGGCACTAAAACGGCATGATAAGAAACAGATGAGCAGTCCCCTTTAATTAATGGTGACGACAGTGTCTGCATGGCTGTATAAACAGCAGCTCTTTAACAGCGCTAAAACAGCAGCAAACAATCACAACATAGAACGAGAGGGAGAATCCTACAGCAAACACAAAAGGAGACGTTACTAATCATAATATTGTCCCCACTCCCAATTATACACTGAACAAAATTATAAGCATAACACTTTTGTTTTTGCCCCATTTTCATGAGCTGAACTCAAAGATCTAAGACTTTTCTATGAACACAAAAGGCCTATTTCTCTCATATATTGTTCACAAATCTGTCTAAATCTGTGTTAGTGAGTGCTTCTCCTTTGCCGAGATACTCCATCCACCTCACAGGTGTGGCATATCAAGATGCTGATCAGACAGCATGATTATTGCACAGGTGTAAGGCCACAATAAAAGGCCACTCTAAAATGTGCAGTTTTATCACACAGCACAATGCCACAGATGTCGCAAGTTTTGAGGGAGCGTGCAATTGGCATGCTGACTGCAGGAATGTCCACCAGAGCTGTTGCCCGTGAATTGAATGTTCATTTCTCTACCATAAGCCGTCTCCAAAGGCGTTTCAGAGAATTTGGCAGTACATCCAACCGGCCTCACAACCGCAGACCACATGTAACCACACCAGCCCAGGACCTCCACATCCAGCATCTTCACCTCCAAGATCGTCTGAGACCAGCCACCCGGACAGCTGCTGCAACAATCGGTTTTCATAACCAAAGAATTTCTGCACAAACTGTCAGAAACCGTCTCAGGGAAGCTCATCTGCATGCTCGTCGTCCTCATTGGGGTCTCGACCTGACTGCAGTTTGTCGTCGTAACCGACTTGAGTGGGCAAATGCTCACATTCGATGGCGTCTGGCACTTTGGAGAGGTGTTCTCTTCATGGATGAATCCCGGTTTTCACTGTACAGGGCAGATGGCAGATAGCGTGTATGGCGTCGTGTGGGTGAGCGGTTTGCTGATGTCAACGTTGTGGATCGAGTGGCCCATGGTGGCGGTGGGGTTATGGTATGGGCAGGCGTATGTTATAGACAGCGAACACAGGTGCATTTAATTGATGGCATTTTGAATGCACAGAGATACCGTGACGAGATCCTGAGGCCCATTGTTGTGCCATTCATGCACGACCATCACCTCATGTTCAGCATGATAATGCACGGCCCCACATTGCAAGGATCTGTACACAATTCCTGGAAGCTGAAAACATCCCAGTTCTTGCATGGCCAGCACACTCGCCGGACATGTCACCCATTGAGCATGTTTGGGATGCTCTGGATCGGCGTATACGACAGTGTGTTCCAGTTCCTGCCAATATCCAGCAACTTCACAAAGCCATTGAAAAGGTGGACCAACATTCACAGGCCACAATCAACAACCTGATCAACTCTATGCAAAGGAGATGTGTTGAGATACATGAGGCAAATGGTGGTCACACCAGATACTGACTGGTTTTCGGACCCCCCCAATACAGTAAAACTTGAGACGGTTTCTGACAGTTTGTGCAGAAATTCTTTGGTTATGAAAACCGATTGTTGCAGCAGCTGTCCGGGTGGCTGGTCTCAGACGATCTTGGAGGTGAAGATGCTGGATGTGGAGGTCCTGGGCTGGTGTGGTTACACGTGGTCTGCGGTTGTGAGGCCGGTTGGATGTACTGCCAAATTCTCTGAAACGCCTTTGGAGACGGCTTATGGTAGAGAAATGAACATTCAATTCACGGGCAACAGCTCTGGTGGACATTCCTGCAGTCAGCATGCCAATTGCACGCTCCCTCAAAACTTGCGACATCTGTGGCATTGTGCTGTGTGATAAAACTGCACATTTTAGAGTGGCCTTTTATTGTGGCCAGCCTAAGGCACTCCTGTGCAATAATCATGCTGTCTAATCAGCATCTTGATATGCCACACCTGTGAGGTGGATGGAGTATCTCGGCAAAGGAGAAGTGCTCACTAACACAGATTTAGCCAGATTTGTGAACAATATTTGAGAGAAATAGGCCTTTTGTGTACATAGAAAAAAAGTCTTCGATCTTTGAGTTCAGTTCATGAAAAATGGGGGCAAAAACAAAAGTGTTGCGTTCATAATTTTGTTCAGTGTAGTTGCGTTTAAACACTTACCATCAGGATATCACGCCAGATAGAACGCTTTATAGGCACGGGTTTGTCACAGTTATGCCCACCGATAGCACAATGGGATACAGGAAATCATGCCTATTTAGCATGCGACAAAATGTTAAGCCCACATAAACATACTAGCCCTATACAACGAGCTCTTAAAAATACATATACCTGAGAGGCAAACAGTCATCAAATCCACTAAGCAGCACCGAAAAGGCATCAGCACCAGAACAAAAATCTGCACTAAGATTAACAAACACGATTTAAAGTTATGCACACCCCAACAGTTTCCAAATCACCGCCTATTAAAAGATAGCGCGCTTACCTACAGCCACCGTCAACACAGGCAAACAAAGGGGGAAACCGGACGTGACGCATCCCAGGTAACAACCAATCGGCCTTTAAATAGAAGATACTACTCGCTGAGAGGCAAACACTGCTGTCAATCACCTAGTCCTGTTACATCTTCAACACAAAGCTGAAAAGCTTTCATGAATTAACTGAATTGCAAATGTGGAGGTATTTAAAGACTTTTATATTTAAGGTTTTTTTTTTTTAACTGAGACTGGAAGTGAAGTGAGCGAGGCAGTGCGAGAAAAGAAGAGAAAAAAAGTTAGTTTTCGGGCGACTTCTTTGAGTAAATGTGAACAGCATTAGACAAGCGTCGAGGTGAGCTGATGAGAAGCTGGACCGAGCACTTGGGTGAAGTTGGTTTTATATTCGCACATTCGGACTATTGCATTCAATTACTTTGTTAACCGCACTACATCGGACATTCAGCGGACATTCACAAGTATGACATTAAAACAATACTTGGCCATGTTGATCGATTGTGAAAAAAAATGTAGTAGGTTGACAATGATGTCGCTGATTAGAATTGGCAAAAAATAACTTTATTGCACATATAATTAGAAAGTTATTGAATGCAGAAATGTGTGAATATTGTGAATGTGCAAATATAACACCAACTTTACCCAAGTGGACCGAGCTTGTGCTGTTGTGAGTTTTAACTGATCCTGATCGCTGAGAAACTGAACTGCGCGTCTGTGGTCGACCAGGAGGGCATTGCTCATCGTCTTCTACGGAAGGGAGCCGAGATACTGCGAGTTTTCTTCACTGCTGTTTAACCACAGTTGATATTCTGAAGAAATACAAGGACGTTATTTGTTGTTTTTGAAGCAAAGCAGCTTGGATCGAGTGATTTTGCTGCTGTTGTTCGAGTCAAAATACTCGTGTGTTGTTTTTGATGCAATAGTGCCGCCGTGTGGACACAAACAGCATTGCGAACTCATTGATGCTCTTCTTTTGACAATATTTTCCCCTCTATTTTTCAGTTTATTTTTGGAAATTTTCCAGTATTTTCACTTAGAGACTTTAAAATTATTTTTGGATGGACTTGAGAACTGATAACTGAGTTTGCTTGAGTGAATGAATCCGAATTACTGTGTTTTTTTTGAAGGGACTGTCTCGTCTACGGAAGCGTTTGTAGGAAAAAAAAAAAAGTTTTCCTTATTATTTATTCCTGAACATTATTTTTCCTGTGTTTAAGGAAAAGGAAGAGACTTTGTGTTTTTGAACAGGTGGCTATTTGTTTTGGTCTAATTACGCTGCCATGTCTGAACACTCCAGCACCAGCCCAGTTCTGCTGTGAGGTAAAGCTTTAACTCTGGGAGGGTGAACCTCACTCAGGCATGTGAACTGACATGAAAAATATCTGATGTGGAATGAAACATCTGTAATCTGTGAACTGAGTACCATTTGAGCGTTCTGTCAGAGCTGTTGTTGTTTTTCTATTTTTGTTTGAGTATTATTGTGAAAAGAAAAGAAACCGAACAAAAGTTTGAATCTGAACAAAACTGTTTTTTTTTTTTTGTACATTTCTTGGTGGAATCATAAGAAATCATAAGAGAAGTGAAACGGAGTTTATTTCACAACTATTGTTTTCTTTATTTTGTTTATTCTTTACTAAGCCTTTAAGAGATAAGTGTAAAACGTCTGTTATCTTGAAGTAGGGTCATTACTGTCTTGTGGGCTGATAGAGAGGAAGAGGGGTTAAGCAACGCCATTATACTCCGGGTAGCTGCCGTGTATGTTATTAGGTTCCAGAGCCTCAATCCTTAATCAGTCGCTGCTACAAAAGACAAATGCATAATTAACAAGGCAGATAAAAACATACTTAAATAAAAAAGTACAGGAATTAATTGTACTAGGGGTGAGGACCTAGATCATTTAGCACTGAATAAGACTGTTCCCCAGCATTTAAAGTAACCTGAGCACCTATGTTGGGTCCACTGGGCTGTGTACTGCGTGTTGCAGTTTTTCTGTGCACTGGAACAGTAGTTTGAGCATGTGACTGCTGTGCATTCTGGGAGGTTGGTGGTAAACGTGAGCTATCGTAGCTGTTTGTTGTAGCCACTGGTGGTTTATCAGAACTGGGGAATGAAACCATTGATTTTGCTTTTATTCCTTTTTTAGTTTTGAGGACTGATAACTTTGCAGTAGAGGCTGCTATTTCAGCATCAAGCTCCATTTGTTCTTTTTGCTTCCTCGATTTTTCCACTTGCTCCTTAATATCATGCCTTTCTTTTAAAGATTCTGCACGAGCAACACGAGTGGCTCTTCTGCCTCCACCTGAATGTGTGCTTGCTGGACTGATGATCTGGATTTAGTTGAGCCAGACCTACTGTGTCGGCTTGATGTACGACTGCACACCCGAGATTCAATACTGGAAATACTATCGTTAGGATTGATTACCAAATACAACTTAGTGATAATATATATAAAAATCCACTAAAATTATATGTACAGTGATTGTAGCACACTTTTAAGCAATATAATTATAAAACACTTCTGGCACTTTATATGACTACACTTAAATCAATTTTAATGTTATTGCTAATTACAAGTGAAAGACAGTAAAGACAGATTTTTACTTAAGTAAAAGTACAGAAGTGCTTGCTTTTAAAAGTACTCAAGTACCAAAAGTATATATATATATATATATATTTTATGTCAATGCACTGTTTTGTTATTGTTGTATGTAATACTTGCAATACCTCTGAAGCAACTTACAATACATTACACCTACTGAATACACGGACTAGCTTGTAGTATCTTTGGAATAAAGAGCTTTTAGAATGTTAAAAACCTATGAGGAAAAAATTTGTAGCACACACCCCCACAAAAGCAGCAGGATGGTAGTGATCTCACACAGCTTTGCTGCGATGTGACCGTGTCCCACACACATACTGTATGTAAATAACATGTTTTATATAGATGGTTTACATGATAAAAAGTCATCTTAAAGTTAACAAATGCCTCTAGTTTTATTAATTTAACAGACCTTTGAAGTTTGGGCAAAAACTCGTGGACGTGATGTGTTTTTGTGCATTTTATTTTTTTCAAATGGTGATTGTGAAACATATAACACCTCACTTACATGAAATTATGGTGAAATTTGTTATTTTTGTCAATTTTGATCAAGAACAATACACTGGGGCTTTAATTCAGTGTGTGTTGGAACTAAACTGCAGGGCTGCGGCCTCCAGGAACTGAGTTCGACCCCCTGCTCTGATCTGATAACATGGGCGCCGGAAATAATACACTCTGCTTACGCGTGCAGTGTGAAACAGGCCTCAGGAGAACTATATAAAAGTGTACTAACAAAGCGATTGTAGCACACTTTTAAGAAATGCAATTATAAAATTTCTGGTACTTTGACTACACTTAAAAACTATTTAAGTGTTAGTGCTAATTAGTGTATATTAAGAGTACTTAAGTAGCACAGTTGGGAAAATGTACTTATAACTACTACATTACCTATATATATATATATATATATATATCAATTTAATTTAAACTTAGGATAACTATATAAAAGTGTACTAACATTGAACTAATTTTTAAATCATTCAAAGCACACTTTTAAGAAATACACAAAAGTCCTCTGTATACTTTTGCAATAGTTTACTTTATTTCAATGCACTAAAAATCAATTTAAATCTCAGTGGTATTTAGTATACTTTTGCAATTGCACTGAAGTACTTCTGAAGTAGAAATATACTTTTAATTAGTGTATTTAAAGTGTATAACTTTTAAATTTTTATTTCGCACAAAAAAGAATGTACTACAAATGTACTTGCTAGTATTTAAGTATTTTTTAGTGCATTCAAGTATACTTTTTTTTCACCTGGGTTTTCCTCCTGCAGATCAGTTGACTTGTCCTGTAGTCTCTCATTTGATGCTGTTCAGTCTGTAACACATTCAGCCACCACTAGAGGCCACTGGTGAGCTTCCTTAGTGCGGATTAACACCTATGCTAGAAAATCCTGGTCTGGTCCAGGAGGAGCACTCAAAACACACAAGAAGAACAAGAATTACAAAGGAATACACTTTTTATTAGCACCAATAGCAGTTGTATGGCATTGTCTCACTTAAATGTCCTGATTACATGCACTGGTCATATTATTTCATTAAACCGTGAACACACATTTAAAAGGAAACTCATTCCACATTCACAGCCAATTATAAATGGTTTGATATCTCATGCAAAGCACACTGAATTAGAAACTCAAGCATAAATCACATGCCCTATGTGTAATAACCAGCACAGGCAATCAATATACAATTCGGGAGGACAGTAATCACCAATGGCTGAGCACAACAACACACACAAATCTTGTGAAATAATTAAAATAATTTCGGACTTCCTGTCCACGTCCGACAACACCCTGCCGTCACTGTGAGGACTCAACCTTCCTCTCCGCGGCAATGATAGGAAGGTCTCTTTCCACCAGCCCGCCAGGTCCAACATTGCTGGCTAATTTTCGTCCGATTTCAAATTTGCCTTTTTATCAAAAATATTAGAAAATTGTCTCAAATCAACTTCAATCTTATTTGTCTCTCAATTCTATTGATGAAAAATGTCAGTCTGGTTTTAAATCCTGCCGCAGAATTTAGAGAAGACCGCGTGAGAAGTGAGGTGTTATCTACTTCTGAGATCTGCTTCTAAACAGTTAAACACACTGATTCATCCAGTTATGAAACAAGTCAATCTTGAGTGAGTCATTGAATCATTCATTCATAAATTACATGTGATTTTGTTTAGTTGTCTTATGTTTTTTTCTTCAGAATTGTGAAAAAAAAACAAAAACATAAACCCACAAGCTGCATTTAAAAAAAAAAAACATATTCAGAATCGTGCAGCTCTGTTTTTCACAATAAAAGCTCTTCATCGGTTCCAGTTTTTAAGTAGTCTGCTGATTTTTGTTCATGGCATTCAGCTGCAATTAATGTTTTCCAAAAAGAGACACAGAATAACATGTTTGATACCTAAACGTGTGACTTTTTTTTTAAACCACATTGGAATTAAAAATGGGGATCGATAAGAATCAGAATCGATAAACAGAATCAGAATTATAATGGATCAAATTTAAACGATACCCAACCCATAGTTAGTTAATAGTGAGTATTGGTCCCCAAACTAAAGTGTGACCAATAATATAATTCAGTATTAATGTCGTCTGTTTTCATTCACAAAATATTTAATTAACAGACATTGTGCATTCATATACTTTTGTGTATATCTTAGGTCCTGTAATTTATTATTGTTCCTCGATCACAATTATATTTGTATTTGTTGTCTGAATGTTGTCTGTTTTCTCTCGTCTTTATTGTGAATCTTCTTTAGAACACATTCAACTGAAGAATAAACACAGTAAACTACAGAATGAACACCGTAAACTACAGAATGAACACCGTAAACTACAGAATGAACACAGTAAACTACAGAATGAACACAGTAAACTACAGAATGAACACCGTAAACTACAGAATGAACACAGTAAACTGAAGAATGAGAAGAAGAGAATACAACAAGGTGAATCTGTCTTTATTATGTTATTAATTCATTATTCATTTAAAGTCTGTTTTCAGCAGTAAAATACAGTTTTAACTGTGTGCATTCATTTATTTTGTGTATCCACCTTTTTCTTGTCGTAAAAATGGGCATTTGTAAATTCTATGGGTCTAGCTTCCGGTCTCATCCGCGTCCAGCTATTGTTAATTTGTTAATATTGCTAATGATCATAACTTGTTTGTCAGAGTAATAAAATGATAGAATTTTAATGTTCTTTTCTCATCTTTTTCAGAGTTTTCTTTAGAACGTGATCAACTTTTACAAAGTCTGAAGACAATTATACCTAAAGGTGAATGTTTTATATGATCTTATTAAAATATAAATCCTCTACTTTTAAATTATTTAGCAAAATAATGATTGAATACACTGTGCATTCATATGTTTAATAATAAGATCTATAAACTGTAAGATGTTCTTGTATTTTGTTGGTCTTCAAGCAGTGATTGAAATTATTGATCTAAAGATGAATTCTGTTATGAAGACTTTATAACTTCACACTTTCTGTTTTCAGCTCTCACACATTTAAGAACACACACGGGTGAGTAAAAGGCATAATTATTTATTTCAATTAAAGGCTTGATTCATGGAATAATTATTTAAAAATACATTATGTATTATAATTATTTATTTTACATACAAAACTAAAAACAAGCAAGACCAAAAAAAAAAAAAGAAGAAAAAGAAAAGAAACACAAGTGGATCCAAAAATGATCAACAAAGTGAATACAACAATATTATAATATAATGTACATTAAACATTACATTTATTTTCATCTAATAGTGTCTTTATTTTAGTTTGTATTGTAAAGTTCTCATGATTCCTATAAAATAAATAATTGTGATTATATTTATGATATACTCCTCTGTAAAGCATAATTGTTGATATTTTCCGCAGTGAATGTGATTCTGGATGCTGATACGGCTCATCCTCGTCTCATCGTGTCTGATGATGGGAAACAAGTGAGATCTGGAAACACACAAACAGAAGGAGTGGATCGAGGAAAACACAGATTTGATGGATATCTTGGTGTTCTTGGGAAGGAGGGATTCTCCTCGGGGTGTTTCTACTTTGAGGTGCAGGTGACGGGACGAACTGAGTGGGATTTAGGGTGACCAGAGAATCTGTTGACAGGGGATTGATCTTTCTGAGTCCTGAGAGGATACTGGATCGTGGGACGGAGATATGAGAGATATCGAGCTCGTGGTTCTTCTGCTTGCTCTCTTTCTCTGAGAGTGGATCCTGAGAGGATCGGTGTGTTTGTGGATTATGAGAAGGGTCTCGTCTCCTTTTATGATGTGAAGTCCAGCTCTCATATCTACACTTACACTAATCAGTCTTTTAATAAGAAACTCTATCCATTTGTTAGTTTGGGGTATCAGTGGAATGGGGACTCCACTCCACTGATCATCTGTGATGATTAATAATGAGATCAGTGAATTTACACGATCAACTGAAGTAAAAGAAGACGCAATAAAAAGGGAAATGTCATTGCTAGGGTACTCGGGGTGGTTGCTAGAGTGTTGCTATGAAGTTGCTGGTAAGTATCATAGACACTATACAGATAGATAGATAGATAGATAGATAGATAGATAGATAGATCTAAATATTAGATAGAAATAGATATAAATACTAAATGGATTAGAAATAGTACACAGAAGGAAACTTGATTGAGCCTCAAGGGATTCTGGGAGTTTAAGTTTGAATTTTGTCAGTTGGAGTTTGAATAGTCTTGGCTCATCTGAACATCCCGTCAATGTAAGACTATGGGATTTTTATGATTTTTAATCTGTTAATCTTTAAGTCCGATCAGTTAGAAAAGATATAGCAACTAACTTCAGATGCGTCTGAAGATCTGGGCTGAGTTTGGAGTTTGTAGAGTTAAATCTCGAGGACAGACGACTCATTAAAATGCTGTTTAAACTTGTTATTATTCTTCTGTTGACTGCAGGGTTCCTCAAATCTTTCTCAAGCCAACTTAAATATTACATATTATTTACACTATCAGTCAAACATTTGGACACACAAGGCTGATTTTATGTTTACTGTGATCTTAAAGTATTTTGATTTAAAGACTTCTGCTTAAATGACTGAAATGACTTTATAAACGAACATAAATAATGCCTATATATGAATTTATTTACAAGATCGCAGCTTTACTTTAACATGAATAATGTTTTGATCTGCAGCAGATTATGAATGAAGAGCTTCATGAAGATGTTTCTTCTTCAATAGTGTCAGTCCTGATTTCAGTTGTTGTTGTGCTCAGCTGGAATAATGATAACTGCGTCATAACAACAGAAGTCTGTTTTCTCAAACTTTAGTGTAAATATAAAGTATAAAATTGACTGTGTTTATAATATAAATTCCAGACTGAAGGAGGCTAACAGTTAAGTTTTGAATATGTTGGTTTCAAACTAAACAACTGCAGAACCTTCTTGAATTAGAATATATATATATATATAATAAAAAAAAATCTGTATCATCATATTTTTATTACAGCTGTTGAGAAAACACATGAACACAATAAAACCACACTGATGTATGTTCAAACAATACACCTGCTGGAAATGAATGTGAACCTATTGATTTAACACAAAAAGAATGTACTACAAATGTACTTGCTAGTATTTAAGTATTTTTAGTGCATTCAAGTATACTTTTTTTTCACCTGGGTTTTCCTCCTGCAGATCAGTTGACTTGTCCTGTAGTCTCTCATTTGATGCTGTTCAGTCTGTAACACATTCAGCCACCACTAGAGGCCACTGGTGAGCTTCCTTAGTGCGGATTAACACCTATGCTAGAAAATCCTGGTCTGGTCCAGGAGGAGCACTCAAAACACACAAGAAGAACAAGAATTACAAAGGAATACACTTTTTATTAGCACCAATAGCAGTTGTATGGCATTGTCTCACTTAAATGTCCTGATTACATGCACTGGTCATATTATTTCATTAAACCGTGAACACACATTTAAAAGGAAACTCATTCCACATTCACAGCCAATTATAAATGGTTTGATATCTCATGCAAAGCACACTGAATTAGAAACTCCAAGCATAAATCACATGCCCTATGTGTAATAACCAGCACAGGCAATCAATATACAATTCGGGAGGACAGTAATCACCAATGGCTGAGCACAACAACACACACAAATCTTGTGAAATAATTAAAATAATTTCGGACTTCCTGTCCACGTCCGACAACACCCTGCCGTCACTGTGAGGACTCAACCTTCCTCTCCGCGGCAATGATAGGAAGGTCTCTTTCCACCAGCCCGCCAGGTCCAACATTGCTGGCTAATTTTCGTCCGATTTCAAATTTGCCTTTTTTATCAAAAATATTAGAGAAAATTGTCTCAAATCAACTTCAATCTTATTTGTCTCTCAATTCTATTGATGAAAAATGTCAGTCTGGTTTTAAATCCTGCCGCAGAATTTAGAAGACCGCGTGAGAAGTGAGGTGTTATCTACTTCTGAGATCTGCTTCTAAACAGTTAAACACACTGATTCATCCAGTTATGAAACAAGTCAATCTTGAGTGAGTCATTGAATCATTCATTCATAAATTACATGTGATTTTGTTTAGTTGTCTTATGTTTTTTTCTTCAGAATTGTGAAAAAAAAACAAAAACATAAACCCACAAGCTGCATTAAAAAAACATATTCAGAATCGTGCAGCTCTGTTTTTCACAATAAAAGTTCTTCATTGGTTCCAGTTTTTAAGTAGCTTGCTGATTTTTGTTCATGGCATTCAGCTGCAATTAATGTTTTCCAAAAAGAGACACAGAATAACATGTTTGATATCTAAATGTGCGACTTCATGTTTTAAAACCACATTGCAATTAAAAATGGGGATCGATAAGAATCAGAATCAATAAACAGAATCAGGATTATAATGGATAGAATTTAAACAATACCCAACCCTAGTTAATAGTTAGTTAATAGTGAGTATTGGACCCCAAACTAAAGTGTGACCAATAATATAATTCAGTATTAATATCAAGTCTGTTTTCATTCACAAAATATTTCATTAACAGACATTGTGCATTCATATACTTTTGTGTATATCTTAGGTCCTATAATTTATTATTGTTCCTCAATCACAATTATATTGTATTTGTTGTCTGAATGTTGTCTGTTTTCTCTCGTCTTTATTGTGAATCTTCTTCAGAACACATTCAACTTCAGAATAAACACAGTCAACTACAGAATGAACACAGTAAACTTCAGAATGAACACAGTAAACTACAGAATGAACACAGTAAACTACAGAATGAACACAGTGAACTACAGAATGAACACAGTAAACTACAGAATGAACACAGTGAACTGAAGAATGAGAAGAAGAGAATACAACAAGGTGAATCTGTCTTTATTATGTTATTAATTCATTATTCATTTAAAGTCTGTTTTCAGCAGTAAAATACAGTTATAACTGTGTGCATTCATTTATTTTGTGTATCCACCTTTTTCTTGTCGTAAAAATGGGCATTTGTAAATTCTATGGGTCTAGCTTCCGGTCTCATCCGCGTCCAGCTATTGTTAATTTGTTAATATTGCTAATGATCATAACTTGTTTGTCAGAGTAATAAAAATGATAGAATTTTAATGTTCTTTTCTCATCTTTTCAGAGTTTTCTTTAGAACGTGATCAACTTTTACAAAGTCTGAAGACAATTATACCTAAAGGTGAATGTTTTATATGATCTTATTAAAATATAAATCCACTACTTTTAAATTATTTAGCAAAATAATGATTGAATACACTGTGCATTCATATGTTTAATAATAAGATCTATAAACTGTAAGATGTTCTTGTATTTTGTTGGTCTTCAAGCAGTGATTGAAATTATTGATCTAAAGATGAATTCTGTTATGAAGACTTTATAACTTCACACTTTCTGTTTTCAGCTCTCACACATTTAAGAACACACACGGGTGAGTAAAAAGGCATAATTATTTATTTCAATTAAAGGCTTGATTCATGGAAAAATTATTTAAAAAATACATTATGTATTATAATTATTTATTTTACATACAAAACTAAAACAAGCAAGACCAAAAAAAAAAGAAGAAAAAGAAAAGAAACACAAGTGGATCCAAAAATGATCAACAAAGTGAATACAACAATATTATAATATAATGTACATTAAACATTACATTTATTTTCATCTAATAGTGTGTCTTTATTTTAGTTTGTATTGTAAAGTTCTCATGATTCCTATAAAAATAAATAATTGTGATTTATATTTATGATATACTCCTCTGTAAAGCATAATTGTTGATATTTTCCGCAGTGAATGTGATTCTGGATGCTGATACGGCTCATCCTCGTCTCATCGTGTCTGATGATGGGAAACAAGTGAGATCTGGAAACACACAAACAGAAGGAGTGGATCGAGGAAAACACAGATTTGATGATATCTTGGTGTTCTTGGGAAGGAGGATTCTCCTCGGGGTGTTTCTACTTTGAGGTGCAGGTGACGGACGAACTGAGTGGGATTTAGGGTGACCAGAGAATCTGTTGACAGGGGATTGATCTTTCTGAGTCCTGAGAGAGGATACTGGATCGTGGGACGGAGATATGAGAGATATCGAGCTCGTGGTTCTTCTGCTTGCTCTCTTTCTCTGAGAGTGGATCCTGAGAGGATCGGTGTGTTTGTGGATTATGAGAAGGGTCTCGTCTCCTTTTATGATGTGAAGTCCAGCTCTCATATCTACACTTACACTAATCAGTCTTTTAATAAGAAACTCTATCCATTTGTTAGTTTGGGGTATCAGTGGAATGGGGACTCCACTCCACTGATCATCTGTGATGATTAATAATGAGATCAGTGAATTTACACGATCAACTGAAGTAAAAGAAGACGCAATAAAAAGGGAAATGTCATTGCTAGGGTACTCGGGTGGTTGCTAGAGTGTTGCTATGAAGTTGCTGGTAAGTATCATAGACACTATACAGATAGATAGATAGATAGATAGATAGATAGATAGATAGATCTAAATATTAGATAGAAATAGATATAAATACTAAATGGATTAGAAATAGTACACAGAAGGGAAACTTGATTGAGCCTCAAGGGATTCTGGGAGTTTAAGTTTTGAATTTTGTCAGTTGGAGTTTGAATAGTCTTGGCTCATCTGAACATCCCGTCAATGTAAGACTATGGGATTTTTATGATTTTAATCTGTTAATCTTTAAGTCCGATCAGTTAGAAAAGATATAGCAACTAACTTCAGATGCGTCTGAAGATCTGGGCTGAGTTTGGAGTTTGTAGAGTTAAATCTCGAGGACAGACGACTCATTAAAATGCTGTTTAAACTTGTTATTATTCTTCTGTTGACTGCAGGGTTCCTCAAATCTTTCTCAAGCCAACTTAAATATTACATATTATTTACACTATCAGTCAAACATTTGGACACACAAGGCTGATTTTATGTTTACTGTGATCTTAAAGTATTTTGATTTAAAGACTTCTGCTTAAATGACTGAAATGACTTTATAAACGAACATAAATAATGCCTATATATGAATTTATTTACAAGATCGCAGCTTTACTTTAACATGAATAATGTTTTGATCTGCAGCAGATTATGAATGAAGAGCTTCATGAAGATGTTTCTTCTTCAATAGTGTCAGTCCTGATTTCAGTTGTTGTTGTGCTCAGCTGGAATAATGATAACTGCGTCATAACAACAGAAGTCTGTTTTCTCAAACTTTAGTGTAAATATAAAGTATAAAATTGACTGTGTTTATAATATAAATTCCAGACTGAAGGAGGCTAACAGTTAAGTTTTGAATATGTTGGTTTCAAACTAAACAACTGCAGAACCTTCTTGAATTAGAATATATATATATATATAATAAAAAAAAAAAATCTGTATCATCATATTTTTATTACAGCTGTTGAGAAAACACATGAACACAATAAAACCACACTGATGTATGTTCAAACAATACACCTGCTGGAAATGAATGTGAACCTATTGATTTAACACAAAACAAATGAATAACTGCAATAACCAGGATTTGTATTTAGAGCCTGTGCTTATTTCATATTTAAAATGATAGTATTTTTCAGTCTGTGTCAGTAAACAGCAGCTGTCCGAGTGAAAACTCATCTCATATAGTGTGACAGTGTGTTTATATCGGTCTTTTTTCCTGAGTAATAACAGTGAAATATTTCACCAAATATCAAATTAACAAACACTGTTTAACCCTCATCCCTCCCTCGGGTCAAAACGACCCGAAACTGATTTTCAAACATTTTTTAAAAATCGAGCGTTGATCGTTATGATCCAAGACTTCAGGATTTTGTTGCACGGAGCTCACAGAAAAAGAATTGAAGTGGATTCGAAGACACGGAAAAACTGTGGATTTTTTCACAGAGCACACACAAGTCGATTCAATGATTTTATGTGGGTGTAATAAAAGTAAAAAAAATGTAACCCGCCCATAGGAATCAATGGAATGTCCAAAAAAAAACAGCATTTTTTTTTTTTTTGTGGGTGTTTTTTTTACCATACAAAATCTGACACAATCCAGGAAAGATGCATAGCCAAATGAAGGGCTGAGACTGCAGAATGTCCCCAATGCAGAAAAAACTCACATACCCATACACACAGGCACTCACACACACACACACACAAACACACAGGCACACACACACATGGTACACACACACACAGACACACACACATGGTACACACACTCCCATAGACATACATTATAAAATAAATAATGTTTCTGCTGGGAAATGAATATCATTTTGACATTTTTTTGACCAAACACAGTTAAATTTGAGTGATGAGTTGAAGTCAATCATTTGATATCATATTTGTATTTTTAAATTTATCTTTTATATTTATTACATATTTATGGATTTGCATAATCAAATCAAATGCATTTCATGTGGCCCTAAATTAAAATGTAGCTCCTCTGTGGAATTTAATTGTGAACAAAGTTATGTTTACCTTAATTTCAAGGTCTAACAAACATCCTTCCCCATTAATGGTAAATTAATATTATGATAAATATCAATATTGTATGACATGAAAAAAAAAATGTTTTTGTAAATTTTTATATTTAATTTTTTATTTTTATAAATTTTTCTGGATTGAAAAAAAAAAAAGTAAAATGCTTGTGAGAAATCATTAATGTTTATTAATGGCAAGATATCAATATATATATATATATATATAACAAGTAGCTCTTGAGACTATTTTATCCCTTCAGGGAGCCCTCACTCACAAAAGGTTGGTGACCCCTGGCCTAGATATTAATTTCCTATTACAAACACTCGTATAGCAAATAAGCCTCTCTCTCACTCTCTACACTCAACTGTGCAACATGGCATTGAACTTTTAACTCAACATGCTGAAGCTACAGTAATTATGAATCGTTTTCTACTCCAAAAACTCATTTGTATTTCTACCAAGAGAACTGACATGACTTCAACACTGGAAATATGACTGCGGTCAAGCCAGCCTCCACTTTGAAAAACACGGTCATTCTAGCCGCCACGTTATCTGGCATTCATTTATTGAGCCAGTTTCTGTCAATAATGAAAAACGAATGAACGAATATATAAATGAACAAATAAATGAAATCAATTAATTTAAAATAATACAAATGTTTAAAAAACGGTCTGATAAAACGAAAACATTGAGTAATATTAAATGTAGAATTTCCAAATAATATGAAAATACCTCTCTGATGAGAAACAACAAAATAAAAAACAAAAGCCTTTCAAAACTTGCATATAACCACATTTATCTGTATATTCAAATAGTTATAAAAAGAAAACTCCCTGTTTCCACACACCAGTTTCAATCCAGTTTCAGGACTGTCTGATGATGCATTACATAATAAAAGCCCTCCAAAAACTCATATATGACCAGTATTGTCTTTGATTTTGGATGGCTCTAAAAAATAAACTCTCTGGTTTCACAGACCAGTTTCAATTCAGATTAACAGTTCACTGCCCCAGGGTGTCTCTCAATCAGTTTCAGGACTGTCTGATGTTGCATTACAAAATAAAAGCCGTCCAAAAACTCATATATGACCAATATTCTATTTGATTTTGGATGGCTCTAAAAAATAAACTCTCTGGTTTCACAGACCAGTTTCAATTCAGATTAACAGTTCACTGCCCCAGGGTGTCTCTCAATCAGTTTCAGGACTGTCTGATGTTGCATTACAAAATAAAAGCCTTCCAAAACTCATATATGACCAATATTCTATTTGATTTTGGATGGCTCTAAAAAATAAACTCTCTGGTTTCACAGACCAGTTTCAATTCAGATTAACAGTTCACTGCCCCAGGGTGTCTCTCAATCAGTTTCAGGACTGTCTGATGTTGCATTACAAAATAAAAGCCGTCCAAAAACTCATATATGACCAGTATTGTCTTTGATTTTGGATGGCTCTAAAAAATAAACTCTCTGGTTTCACAGACCAGTTTCAATTCAGATTAACAGATCACTGCCCCAGGGTGTATCTAAACCAGTTTCAAGACGATCTGATGTTGCATTACAAAATAAAAGCCTTCCAAAACTCATATATGACCAGTATTGTCTTTGATTTTGGATGGCTCTAAAAATAAAGTCTCTGGTTTCACAGACCAGTTTCAATTCAGATTAACAGTTCACTGCCCCAGGGTGTCTCTCAATCAGTTTCAGGACTGTCTGATGTTGCATTACAAAATAAAAGCCTTCCAAAAACTCATATATGACCAGTATTGTCTGATTTTGGATGGCTCTAAAAAATAAACTCTCTGGTTTCACAGACCAGTTTCAATTCAGATTAACAGTTCACTGCCCCAGGGTGTCTCTCAATCAGTTTCAGGACTGTCTGATGTTGCATTACAAAATAAAAGCCTTCCAAAACTCATATATGACCAGTATTGTCTTTGATTTTGGATGGCTCTAAAAAATAACCTCTCTGGTTTCACAGACCAGTTTCAATTCAGATTAACAGTTCACTGCCCCAGGGTGTCTCTCAATCAGTTTCAGACGATCTGATGTTGCATTACAAAATAAAAGCCCTCCAAAAACTCATATATGACCAATATTCTATTTGATTTTGGATGGCTCTAAAAAATAAACTCTCTGGTTTCACAGACCAGTTTCAATTCAGATTAACAGTTCACTGCCCCAGGGTGTCTCTCAATCAGTTTCAGGACTGTCTGATGTTGCATTACAAAATAAAAGCCTTCCAAAAACTCATATATGACCAATATTCTATTTGATTTTGGATGGCTCTAAAAAATAAAGTCTCTGGTTTCACAGACCAGTTTCAATTCAGATTAACAGTTCACTGCCCCAGGGTGTCTCTCAATCAGTTTCAGGACTGTCTGATGTTGCATTACAAAATAAAAGCCTTCAAAAACTCATATATGACCAATATTCTATTTGATTTTGGATGGCTCTAAAAATAAACTCTCTGGTTTCACAGACCAGTTTCAATTCAGATTAACAGTTCACTGCCCCAGGGTGTCTCTCAACCAGTTTCAGGACTGTCTGATGTTGCATTACAAAATAAAAGCCCTCCAAAAACTCATATATGACCAGTATTGTCTTTGATTTTGGATGGCTCTAAAAATAAACTCTCTGGTTTCACAGACCAGTTTCAATTCAGATTAACAGATCACTGCCCCAGGGTGTATCTAAACCAGTTTCAAGACTGTCTGATGTTGCATTACAAAATAAAAGCCCTCCAAAACTCATATATGACCAATATTCTATTTGATTTTGGATGGCTCTAAAAATAAACTCTCTGGTTTCACAGACCAGTTTCAATTCAGATTAACAGTTCACTGCCCCAGGGTGTCTCTCAATCAGTTTCAGGACTGTCTGATGTTGCATTACAAAATAAAAGCCTTCCAAAACTCATATATGACCAATATTCTATTTGATTTTGGATGGCTCTAAAAATAAAGTCTCTGGTTTCACAGACCAGTTTCAATTCAGATTAACAGTTCACTGCCCCAGGGTGTCTCTCAATCAGTTTCAGGACTGTCTGATGTTGCATTACAAAATAAAAGCCTTCCAAAACTCATATATGACCAATATTCTATTTGATTTTGGATGGCTCTAAAAATAAAGTCTCTGGTTTCACAGACCAGTTTCAATTCAGATTAACAGTTCACTGCCCCAGGGTGTATCTCAACCAGTTTCAAGACGATCTGATGTTGAAGTACATAATAAAATCCCTGCAAAAACTCATATTCTACCTGTTCTGCCTGTGATTTTGGATAGTTCTAAAAAGGAAACACCAAGTATTAATTTTTTAAGGTAAAGTATGTGAAACTGTTTATATATATATATATATATATATATATATATATATATATATATATATATATATATATATAACAATTTTACGTACTTTACCAAAAAAAAATAATAATTGTAACATGCCTCCGGTGAGTTTTGACCGTAGCACATAGCAATTGCATTAAAGTCAGAGTTTCAGATGAAGTGGTAATTTTAAAATTTCCTTCCATTTTTTCAATAGAAAACTACCAAAGCACACCATAGGGTTAAATGTTTCAAACAGCCGTTCAGATTTTATATTGGCAATGGTGTTCAGCACAGCGCCAAAATACTTAAATACTTAGACCTAATAAGCTATTTATTTTCATTTTTTTAAATATTTTAATCTGTATTTTACGTTAATTAACATTAGTTAACATTAGTTCATTCATTAATTAGCATAAATTGCCAATGAAAAATTGTTCTAAGCATTCACTAATTTTAATTAATTTCAACATTTAACACATTAACAGCAAAAGTTTAACTTTATTATTTAATGAACCTGAGCTAACATGAACTAACAGTTGTATATAAGTTGAATTTATCTATATAGCACCATTTACAACAGCAGCATCTGACCAATGTGCTTTACAGCATCAAAATAAGTAATACATATAACAAAGTAAATAAAAAGTAAATAAAGTCACAGCTAAAACCCCAATTACATTAATATTATAATTGGAAATAATTAATATTGGAATAATATTATAATTATTAATTAATCATTTTACTCAATTATCTGGCCAAAAACATACTTGAGTAAAAGTAAAAAAGTACAACTTTAAATTTTACTCATGTATTAAAAAAGTAGAAGTACTTTCTTTTCTGACAGACATTCAGAAGTTTGGTTAAAGGGAGAAAACTAAACAAAATGCAATGACACAGGTTAAACAAGTATATCTAGTGCAACAACAACAATTAAAATGCAGCACAGCGGAACACAGACAAAAAAATACAGGGAAAGGGATTAAAATCCCTACGGATCCAAGATGGCGGCGTGATCAGACGCAGCGGCTGCTCCAGGTCCCAAAGACGGTGCTTTTTTGTCTTTTAATGTCGTCTGTTCGTCTCCAAATAGTGTAAATTTACCGCTAGTTCATAAGGAAATCACTCCTAAACTCAAATATGTTCGCCAAAGACTTTTGGATATCGGCAACGCATACAAAGACCAACTCTCGCCGGCGGCTACTGAGAAGCTACGAGGCCTCTGTTTACTGCTGAAGCCGGACCTCGAGACCGCGGCCTCGCCTACTGTCGCTACCCGCACAAGGCGGCGTCAAGCGGTGTGAGAGAGGACGGAAGCGCGGTAAGCGCGGAGGTATACGAGCTAGGCTGAGGAAAACCCCACAAGACCGGCTCTTCCAACAGTCATGCTCTCAAACGTTCGCTCTCTGGAAAACAAACTGGACTTAATTCAACTCAGTCGATCTACACAGCATGAGACAAGGGATTGTTGTGTGTTTGTTTTCACTGAAACATGGCTGAACGACAACATCCCGGACTCCGCCATTCAGCTGCACGGACTAACTTGCTACCGCGGACAGAGATTCATCACTGTCTGGTAAGACTCACGGCGGTGGCTTGTGTGTCGTCAACAAAGAATGGTGTAACAATGCTGGGGTAGTGACAAAACACTGTTCATCGCCGGTGGAGTTTATGTTTGTGAAGTGTCGACCGTTCTATCTGCCGCGGAGTTCACGGCCATTGTTATTGTCGCGGTATACATCCCACCGCGCATAAGCGCAAAGGGCGGCGCTTCGCGAGCTGTACAGCGCCATCAGCGAACAACAAACAAATAACCCCGACGGCTTTTTCATCATAGCCGGTGACTTCAACCACGCAAACCTAAAGATAGTTTTGCCAAAGTTCTACCAACATGTGAACTTTGCAACAAGGAAATAACACACTGGACTTTGTTTACACAACAGTTAAGAGCGCATACAAAGCTGAACCCGCCCCCACCTCGGGTACTCAGACCACATCTCTGTTATGCTAATCCCAGCATACAGACCACTTCTGAAACTGGCCAAACCGGTTCACAAACAGATCAAGGTATGGCCAGACAATGCCACCTCAGCACTGCAGGACTGCTTCCAGGACACAGACTGGAACATGTTTAAAGAGGCGGCCACCTACAACAACCACACAGACCTGCAGGAGTACACTGAAACTGTGACTGCTTACATCCAAAAGTGCACTGATGATGTGACAGTCACCAAGACCATCACCACACGCGCCAACCAGAAGCCATGGATGACAGCAGAGGTTCGTGGGCTGCTAAAGACCAGAGATGAAGCATTCAGATCAGGAGATAAAGCAGCCCTCAAAACAGCAAGAGCCAATCTGTCCCGCAGCATCAAAAATGCAAAACGGTCATATGCTCAAAAAATCAACAATCACTTCACAGACAGCAGTGACACACTGTGGCAAGCTATTCAGACCATCACAGACTACACGCCCCCGCCACAGGCCTGTGATGACGACACATCCCTCCCAGATACACTCAACCACTTTTACTCACGGTTTGAAATGCAGAATGACACACCTGCACAAAACTGCCCACACCTCCCAACGACCAGGCGCTCTGTCTGTCTCCAGCCGACGTAAGGAAGTCCCTATCTAGGATCAACCCACGCAAGGCTGCGGGTCCCGACAACATACCTGGCCGCGTACTGAAAGACTGTGCTGCACAGCTGACAGATGTCCTAACAGATATCTTCAACACCTCGCTGAGCCAGGCAGTCGTCCCCACATGTCTCAAATCCACAACAATCATACCGGTACCAAAGAAATCACCTGTGTCCTGTCTAAATGACTACCGTCCCATAGCACTGACTCAATCATAATGAAGTGCTTTGAGAGGTTAGTCATGCACAACATCAAAACCAGCCTCCCCAACACACTCGATCCGCTCCAGTTTGCATGCCGTCCGAACCGCTCTACGGACGATGCAATTTCCTCCACTCTCCACCTGGCTCTTACCCACCTAGAAAATAAAGACTCCTACGTTAGAATGCTGTTCATTGACTTCAGCTCAGCATTCAACACAATAATCCCACAACAGCTCATAAATAAACTCAACCTGCTGGGCCTTAACAATTCCCTCTGCAATTGGATCCTGGACTTTCTAACGGAAGACCTCAGTCAGTCCGTGTCGGCCACAACACCTCGAGCACTACCACACTGAACACAGGTGCCCCACAAGGCTGTGTGCTCAGCCCGCTGCTCTTCACGCTGCTGACCCACGACTGCACTGCCAAGTCCAGCTCCAACCACATCATCAAGTTCGCTGATGACACAACAGTGGTAGGCCTCATCAGCAACAACGATGAAACACACTACAGAGAGGAAGTGGCACAGCTGGCTGAATGGTGTGGCACTAACAACCTGTCCCTCAATGTGAGTAAGACAAAGGAGGTTGTGATGGACTTCAGGAGAAACTCCGGTGATCACCCCCCACTGACCATCGACAGCTCGCCTGTGGAGAGAGTCAGCAGCACTAAATTCCTGGGGGTGCACATCACAGAGGATCTCACCTGGTCCACCAACACCATGTCACTCTCCAAGAAGGCACAACAGCGCCTACACTTCCTCCGCCGGCTGAAAAGAGCAAGTCTCCTCCACCCATCCTCACCACTTTCTACAGGGGCACCATTGAGAGTGTGCTGACCAGCTGCATCACTGTCTGGTACGGAACTGTACTGCAGCAGACCGCAAGACCCTACAACGGACAGTGAACACCGCTGCAAGGATCATCGGTGCCCCTCTCCTCCATCCTGGATATTTTCCTCACACGATGCTCCAGCAAAGCCAATAGTATCGTGAAGGACTCCACACACCCTCCCACAGTCTCTTCCAGCTCCTACCATCAGGAAGACAGTACCGAGCATCAGAGCCCGCTCTGCCAGACTGCTCAACAGCTTTTTCCCCAGGCTGTGAGAGCCCTGAACTCAAATCACCCCGCCTCTCTGAACCCCCATACAAACCCCTACCTCCTGTAACATGTAACGTGCAATTCGAAGTGTGCTACACACAGGTGAGTGGGCCTGTACAAACCACCTGTAGTAGCACACTCTCCTCTATGCGCACTAGTCACTTTTCACACACACTGCTGTGTGTACACAAATCCCACAAAAGAACTCCGTAATATATGTATGTTTACATGCTCATGCACTACAAATCCTCCTGCACTGTTCCCCAGCCAGCTGCTTGAACTCAATGTTTCTCCTTGCACATGTACAGTACTTATCTGAAGCATTCGTATAGTTTGTATAGTTTGTATTTTTTAGTTTGTATAGGTACTTTTTATAGATAGTATATTTATATTTATAGTCAAAATCTATCAGTAGGATAGTTGTGTATAGGTTTATATTGTCTTACTCCATTGTTGTATGCCTGTATTTATGTAGCACCGTGGTCCTGTGAGGCACGACATTTCGTTCCACTGTATGCCCCCGCATGTAGCGGAATGACAATAAAGCTCAACTTGACTTGACTTGACTTGACTAAAAGGAAACTCCATCCTTTCCACCCTCATGCCATCCCATATGACTTTCATTTATCAGATGAACACAAACTAAGAGTTTTCGAGAAAAAAATCACGTGTATGGGACATCCAAAAATGACACTTCAAAAACTACACAAAGTGAATATGTGATAATGATAGGCTTATGTAAGAAGGATTCAAATACTAATATTTTAAATTTGGCCGTCGTGTTCACTTTGTGTGGGTTCTGAAGTGGTTCTGTTTTGCATTATCTGGACTAAAAATATGTGCTTGTGTTCATCTTAAGAAAGAAAGTCATAAACATCTGGGATGACATGAGGGTGAGTAAATAATGAGAGAATTTTCATTTCTGGGTGAACTATCCCTTTGAAGAGCAAGATGTGATGCAGAGGCTAGAAACATATTCCAAACAGAATACTAGAATGTGTTGAATTAATGAGGAGAGTCATAGAATTAAAACATACAACATTAATGTTTTGAAAGGCCACTTTTTGTGTGTTGTTAATCTTTTAATTATTTATTTGGGGCTTTTAGAGTTTTTTTTTTCCTCAGCAAATATTGATAAATAATTATTTGTTACTATTTAGATTAATTAATGAGCAAATCATGTAATTATTAAGATAAAAAATAAAATAAAATTGACAGTCCTGTTTCCTACTCAATGTGTCATATAATGACATATTATAAATACAACGTATCCACTACCTGGTGAGAACATCACTAAACAAGAATTACAATTAATTTAGCAAACAATGCTTATTTAAACACTTTTGGAGATTTTTAATTAAGAAAATATTTCCACAAAAATATTAATTAAATTAAATTATTTCAATTCTCATCACTGATTTTATTTGCACTCAATCTTGTGCATTCAGCTAATATATTACACAGTTAATGGCTCTATAAAAACAGAACAAATAAGGAATAAACATTTTTTGGGAAAATGCAACTTTGCTACATCAATATGCTTCCTCGGATTTGATGGTGAACTTTTGAAGCCAGACATTTACCTGATGAAAGTCATAAATGAAGTAGAAATATGTGTGCTTGATGCGTGAAATAATGATCATTGGTTCTCACATCAAGCACGCACGTTTGAGCTTCCGTTTATCATATGTAATGTGCATAAGATAAAATAAAAATGTAATGTACTTTTCAAGATGAAATAAAATTGTAAGGAGTAAAAAGTACTGTTTTTTCTTCAGAAATGTACAAGTAGTCAGTTTAAATTGTACTTGAATAAAGTACAAATCCCCCAAAATAATACTTAAGTAAAGTATTCAAGTAAAATTACTCAAGTATTTTACACCTCTGCAATACAATGAATTACAGTAATCTAAACATGATGATATAAAAACATGA
Source organism: Onychostoma macrolepis (assembly GCF_012432095.1). Lineage (NCBI taxonomy): Eukaryota > Metazoa > Chordata > Actinopteri > Cypriniformes > Cyprinidae > Onychostoma > Onychostoma macrolepis. The sequence goes on along the minus strand of NC_081157.1, from coordinate 50,952,626 downwards.
ATTACTCTGTCAAAGTCTTGAAAAGAGAAGAAAGGCTTGATTTTAGAAAGAAGATGGAGATGAAGGAAACAGGATTTAACCACAGAATTTACTTGACTATCAAATTTCACCTTACTGTCAAGCAAAACACCAAACAAAGTTTTTAACAAGGGTTCTGGCTTGGGATGTAACAGAGTCATTACTGAGATATTTTAATGGAATGCCACTAGGGAGACCACAAAAGTATAATTTCAGTTTTCTTTTCATTAAAGTAGAGAAAATTTAATGACATCCAGATTTTGATATCCTTCATACAAGCCAACAAAGTATAAAAGTTGTTGTTATCAGAGCGTTTAAGTGGCAAATAAATCTGGGTAGCATCAGTGTAACAGTGAAATGAGACACAGTGCTTCCTAAAGATGTAGCCCCAAGGGAGCATATACAGAGAAAAGTGTTGGAGGAAGTATTGATCCTGTGGGACCCCCAAGGGAGGTTAGCAGCTGAAGACATGTGGGTGCGTAGTCGAACTGAGATCCTCCGGTCCTTTAAATAGGATATAAACCAACCTAAAACATTTCCTGTCAAGCCCACATAGGACTTGAGTTGGGCAATGACAATATTATGATTGATAATATCAAATGCAGCAGTAAGATCTATAAGCACTAATACAATACTATCACCCTGGTCAGTTACCATACAGATATCATTTAACACCTTTAATAAAGCTGACTCGGTACTATGAAATGTTCTGAATTTAAGCAAAGAATAATAATTTATTAAGATCATATTGTAAAGTGTTACCTATTGTTCTTTATAATTCTTTTGCACTTTATACATTTGTGTATTGCTTTATTGCATTTAAATGTTCAGTTCTTTTTGTTATCAGAAAATAATTATTTAAAAGTTTTTTGCAACTAAATATATCTATTGTGATAATACCCTTAGCAATTATCGGAACATGAAAATTTGAAAAATCACATGCCTGGTTTAGACAGACCACTTTCACTTTAGATTGACAGCCTACCTCATCAGTGTCACTCCCACAATGTCAGGACTGTCTATTGTATAATTTCTAAATAAAAGCCATATAGAAACTCACATATATGCAGCTTTAGCTATCTATTCAAATTGGCTTAGAAGTTTCCAGTGACCACTTTTACTTCACATTGATAGTACATGTGATCTGAATGCCACGCACACAATGGCAGCACTGTTTGATGCAAAATTACAAAAGAAAAACTAATAAAAATGTTTTGACTATCAATTCAGATTGGTATAAAAAGGAAACTCCGCTTTTCACATACCAATTTTACTTCAGATTGACCGTACAGCATCTCAGAATGTTGCTGATGTCAGGACTATTTGATGTACAATTTTAAAATAAAAGCCCACTAAAACTCACATAGACGCTGTTTTGACTATTTGTTCAGATTGGTTTAAAAAGGAGACTTCCTGTTTTTACAGACCACTTTCATTTCAGGTGGACAGTACAACTCTTAAGAGTGTCACTCACATAATTTCAGGACTATCTGATGTTGAATTACAAAATAAAAAGCTCATATATTACCTGTTTAGCTTACAGATTTAGATAGCTCTAAAAGTAAACTCCGGTTTCCACTGGCCAGTGTCACTTAAGATATACAGTACATCGCCACAGATTTTAACATACACAATTTCAGGAGAGTTTGATGTTTTTTTTACATTGAAAAAATGTTTAATGAAACTATTATTTACAGATTATTTACAGATTGATTTACAGATTATATGTTAAATAAATAAAGAAATAAACATAACAAAGGCACACTATTGTTTTAAACTTTTCTTCAAAAAGGGATTTAACAGCACAAGCTGCAGTTCCATTTGGCTGCCCTGGCCTGTTTCAGGTCTTCTTCTGCCATGTCTAGGCACTCTTCATGGTACCACATATCACAGCTCTCACACTGGATCTGGAAAATGAGGAGGTGATAAATACTGAGCATCACAGTTTATTAGTTACTTATGGCTTTGATCTTCAAATCAGCTTTCAACACTACTACTGATGTTACTAAGTCAAAAACCTTACCCAATTTGTCAGAGGAGGCCCAGGTCCAATTGGCTTTGCCATGGAGCACATGGCACAGTTAGTGGCTTCATTGAACACTAAAATATAAGCATACATATCAATAAATTAATAACAATAAGGAAACTCCCACTTCGAATTTCACGTAACAAGCTTACAATAATTTCAGAATACAGGCAAAATGACATTGATTCCTGTTTTTTGTTTTTTTTGTTTTTTACAACAAACAATTAACAACAAACATCTATATATATATTTAAATAGAGACTAAACGCAACATTTAAATTAGACCTTAAGACAATGCATGTGGTACAATGTGGGTAACACTTTTAAGACTTCAATCAGTCCATAAGAATCCCCTTCTTCAATGACCACTCAGGTTACTCTCTCTATTTCTGTGTGTTTGCTGTTTTTATCTTTTTGCAGATCTCATACATGCTACATCAGTAATACTGCACCACTGTTGCATGGCAATCATTGAGCAAAACACTGCTGAAGAATGCCACTGCTCGGATGAATTATTACTTTATCAGTAAGTTATTTTAGTCACATTGTAGTTTGTGAAACAATTCTCACTATTAACAGCTGTAAAACATTATAGTCTGCCTCGACCCAGCTTCCACTACAAATTGTATATTAAACTATTCTCCTTTCCCTACAAAGAGCTTAATTACCATAGAGATAGTTCTTCCCGATCATAATAATATGTAAATAGTATCTCCGGAGTGATAATTCTTCACTTATAGCGTGGGAGCAACAGCAGGCCATCAAAAACCATCTGCTGACCAAAAGAGTACATGAAACAACTGATAGGGATTATGTTTAATCTTATCACCTTAACATTTGGTTGTTCCCACTTGAAAGTCCACCAAAGATGAGGGAACGGAAGGGTATCACTTGCATTGTTATCCGCAATTTACATTTAAAACTAAACTTAATTTACATGTTGAGCGGGAAGATGAACATAATACAGTATAAAATGGTTGAGTTTAGGATGTTAGGGGTTCATTCCGACTAAGCTGAATCCGAATTGTTATTTGTACTTTGTCACTGCTACGCTGTAATAAAAGATAATTTTTCATCAAGATCTTAGACGTCTTAATCACTTTTTCTTACACAGACTATTAACTATGACTTTTGATTCAATAAACATATCATTTGCAGCTTCTTGATAGTTAATAAGGTAGTTGTTAATTTAAGGTATGGTGTAGGATTAATGGATCATATGCATAATGCACAATAAGCATTACTGTGTGCTCTATAATTAATAATAAACAGCTATATGCTAGTAATATGTATGCTAATAACCAACTAGTTAGTAGGGAGAATTTATCCCAAAACAAAACTGTTACCAATATTCCATTTGGTATATATTTTTTGGTTCGTATTACTACACACTACACACAAACACTTTCCTTACAAACCTGATGCTTTGAGTATCTGCAGAGCCATTGTTTGTCGCTCATTTGCCATTTCTTTTTTGGTTGTACCAAAACTTATAACTGGAACAGCTGGAAAGGTCTTCATCACTGCTCTTGCCATCTAAACAAACACAGACATTCATCATCATACTACCATCTACAGTATATTTGTACCAGACTCATGCATATGGCAGCAGTACCAATGCATTAACCACAACTACATTAACAAAATATTAACTATTTACTCATTAAGGGCTGTACAAGTCAGTTAAAAAAACTTAGAAGACATGGATTTAAATGACATAATACAAGTATGAGCAAGATATTACATTACTTCACATACCATGATGACAATTACCCCACAGCTACTGCTATCTTGCTGAGTTGGATGGGTCAGAAATCCACCTTTCCATTCAATGTCCTCCCAGTCCTTTTTTTCATCACCTTTCTTTCGTATTTTTAGGAAGTCACTGTATGTGATTCATTTTGGGAGTAACTTACATTAGGAACAATGCAGATAAAGTTTGCAACATATAATCTAAATAATAACTAGATCAAAAATATATTTCTAGTAATATTTAGTAATGTTTAAAAACTTAAAAACAGCACAGTTACATTTTTTAACTCTTAACGTCCTATTCATCAACTAATATGCATAAAGTAGTAATTAACACAGAATGTAAAGTAATCAAGTACTTCACTAGTATATAGATTACGCTCAATATTACATATTGTAATTTATATTATAAATTACATGAATACCTGAATCTTTTGGCTGCAAAATTGGAATCAGTTTCCTCTGTCGAACTTTCTGCAGGATCCACGAGATATACTGTGTGGTTCACCGCATTAATGTACTGAAAATGATAAGTAAACAATGTAATACAGCAAACACTGATTACATTTAAAAATAAAAAGGTACCTCACATTGTAATGACATTATTAAAATGTAACCTACTCACCAGAAACTTCCAGTGGACATTGTCGACATTAACAAATGAAACCACAGCTTGGTAATTTTTAAAGTCCACCTGAATGAATGAATAAACAAATTTGGAATACATACACACACACACACACACACATTTTTCTTATTTCGCCTAAATATCATATTTCTGAAAACTACAGAATATAGTTACATGTTTCCCAGAAAAATAAAATAAGTTAAATTTACCCTGACCCCCCACTCCGCCCGGCTCTTATTGCATTGTTTTCCTTCTGGAGCATCAATAAGCATTTGAACCTTATGTAATAGTTACATATGAGTCCCTTAGTTTTTCTCAGTGTGAAAAGATGGATCTTAAAATCACAGTGTCAGTGCTTCTAGATACTGACCACTGCAGACCGGGAACACCCCACAAGAGCTACTTCACCTGCGAGTGGTCATAATGTTATGCCAGATCGGTATATATTTGCACTGTAAACCATAACATGTTTACATTATTGAAATTATATACAAAGCTGGCAAGTCCTGAATAAATTGGAAACATGACAAGTACCAGTACCTGTTGCAAACAATTCTTATGTTCATGTCATATATAATACTTACAACCCCTTGGACAACTTCTGACGTACAAGCTGTGCTCTTTCGGCCAAACAGAATCACTCCTGCTGTGTAGTGATTCATAACGTAAATGGTCTTTTCCATCTCAAACTCATTTGCAGCTAGATGGAAAAGTCCTTCAATAACCTGCATGTCATAAAATTGTAAGGGAATTGTTTTTTTTTTTGTAATTTATTGTACAGTATTAGAAATTGACTAGACGTGTACCGTATTGTCACTTAGTTAATAAGTATATGGAATTCAAAAGTACATTTGTCCTTTAACATAAATATGTTTGCTGCAGTTTATTCTTGTTTTTAACCTTTTGAATCTTTTAAACCAAGAATCAACAAGCAAGGAACCATATGCTATGCCAGTGATAAATGTTATTCCATCAACTCCTACAATAATCATGACGTGATGTAACACTTTGTATAATATATTTTGCACTGGAACTACAGTTTTAAGACAATGAAATGTAAAAGTATACCTCGCCTGTTAGCCACTGGTGTGGGCGAAGCGTACGGAGCTCACTATGATGTATAATAATAGTCTGTCCTTTGGTTTGGGTTGGGAGCACTGAAACCACAACTTCTGTGTCTTTTTTTGTCCATAAGGAGGACAGCTGAAATTCATAGACATAAGTGAACATGACATATGTGGTTATACTGTACATACCTAACTGATTGTGTCTAAATAGAGATACAGTGAGGAAAATAAGTATTTGAACACCCTGCTATTTTGCAAGTTCTCTCACTTAGAAATCATGGAGGGGTATGAAATTGTCATCGTAGGTGCATGTCCACTGTGAGAGACATAATCTAAAAAAAAATCCAGAAATCACAATGTATGATTTTTAACTATTTATTTCTATGATACAGCTGCAAATAAGTATTTGAACACCTGAGAAAATCAATGTTAATATTTGGTACAGTAGCCTTTGTTTGCAATTACAGAGGTCAAACGTTTCCTGTAGTTTTTCACCAGGTTTGCACACACTGCAGGAGGGATTTTGGCCCACTCCTCCACACAGATCTTCTCTAGATCAGTCAGGTTTCTGGCCTGTCGCTGAGAAACACGGAGTTTGAGCTCCTCCAAAGATTCTCTATTGGGTTTAGGTCTGGAGACTGGCTAGGCCACGCCAGAACCTTGATATGCTTCTTACAGAGCCACTCCTTGGTTATCCTGGCTGTGTGCTTGGTCATTGTCATGTTGGAAGACCCAGCCTCGACCCATCTTCAATGCTCTAACTGAGGGAAGGAGGTTGTTCCCCAAAATCTCGCAATACATGGCCCCGGTCATCCTCTCCTTAATACAGTGCAGTCGCCCTGTCCCATGTGCAGAAAAACACCCCCAAAGCATGATGCTACCACCCCATGCTTCACAGTAGGGATGGTGTTCTTGGGATGGTACTCATCATTCTTCTTCCTCCAAACACGTTTAGTGGAATTATGACCAAAAGTTCTATTTTGGTCTCATCTGACCACAAGACTTTCTCCCATGACTCCTCTGGATCATCCAAATGGTCATTAGCAAACTTAAGTCGGGCCTGGACATGTGCTGGTTTAAGCAGGGGAACCTTCCGTGCCATGCATGATTTCAAACCATGGCGTCTTAGTGTATTACCAACAGTAACCTTGGAAGCGGTGGTCCCAGCTCTTTTCAGGTCATTGACCAGCTCCTCCCGTGTAGTTCTGGGCTGATTTCTCACCTTTCTTAGGATCATTGAGACCCCACGGTGAGATCTTGCATGGAGCCCCAGTCCGAGGAGATTGACAGTCATGTTTAGCTTCTTCCATTTTCTAATGATTGCTCCAACAGTGGACCTTTTTCACCAAGCTGCTTGGCAATTTCCCGTAGCCCTTTCCAGCCTTGTGGAGGTGTACAATTTTGTCTCTAGTGTCTTTGGACAGCTCTTTGGTCTTGGCCATGTTAGTAGTTGGATTCTTACTGATTGTATGGGGTGGACAGGTGTCTTTATGCAGCTAACGACCTCAAACAGGTGCATCTAATTTAGGATAATAAATGGAGTGGAGGTGGACATTTTAAAGGCAGACTAACAGGTCTTTGAGGGTCAGAATTCTAGCTGATAGACAGGTGTTCAAATACTTATTTGCAGCTGTATCATACAAATAAATAGTTAAAAATCATACATTGTGATTTCTGGATTTTTTTTAGATTATGTCTCTCACAGTGGACATGCACCTACGATGACAATTTCAGACCCCTCCATGATTTCTAAGTGGGAGAACTTGCAAAATAGCAGGGTGTTCAAATACTCAAAAGTCTCAAAATCACCTTGTGAGTCCTTGTGCATGTAACAATTTCTTAATATTTTTATTAATTGTGCAGTTGCAGACATCCATGTACTGAACAATTTTATAAAATGGCTTACCTGATGCTCTGTGCTTTTTGATTTCTTTGGGGGTTTCTGAGCTGTTTTTTTTTTTAAATGCCACCATGAGCTCCAGTCTTCTCTTGAAAAGCATTGTCACCAAACAGGGATGACTTTGCCCGTTGTTCAGAGATATCGCTCTGTTTTTCAACAGAACCCTCCAACGCAGATTCAACCTATAATCAACAGAATGTTTAAAAAAAGTAATGTAACTGACCTCATTTAACAGTGGTTCCTTTTGTCTTGTAGTCTGTTTTATTTTGTTTGTTTGTTTTAGGGCTGGGCAGTCTATTAAGTTTGTATTATATATTGATATGTTTTACTAACAATATGAAATGAGGCAACACAGATTATACTGATATACAGTAGTTTTAGTTTGATAGGAGCACACTGAACAATAGCGGAGGACACCGAGTGAGCTGCTGCAAGGAAAGTGCATTGGCCAATTTTCCTTAAAAATGAGGCAGCCTTTATTTTAAGAACTTTAAAATAACTTGGAAGATACACAGTTTTTAAAACGTATAGTTTAAAGCAGCTTGCTCCATCAGATGCTCTGACAGACACGTGCTGCTGACAGATAGGCTACTTGCACTGCTTAATCTGTTTGTGATGTGCTGTTTTCCTCAATGCATGACTTACATTTCACATGTGTATTCTCCATCTGTACATGTTAGAAGGTAATGGAAATATTTCCATTTTGCTATCAGGAGTGGATGAGCATTCTATATGCAACTGTCTGCTCAACTTTACGACGTTAGTGAACAAGTGCCAGAATTTCTTAATGTGTTACTAATATGTATTAATTATTAATCTAAGAAAGCATCATAACATTAACAGTATACCTTTTTTGTTGATCCCTTGAAGTGGAATGGCTTGCGGACTGGTGTAACATATCTCCCTTTTTTCTTCTGCTGTCGTTCCTTCCATTTTTCTTCCTCCACTCTGAATGTCTGTGAAGTTAGAGGTGATGGAAGCAGTCATTAAGCACCGAAATACCATTGCAGAGCTGTTACAGAGATCAATACGTGCTTACAAATTTATTTTTTCTTTTGGGCAATCATATCATTTGTCTTGTGTAGATGCAAAATTTTATTGCTATTTTATAATTTTTTTCTGAGATGTCATCAACAGTTCCAATTCACTGCATCATGTAAATATGCAACTCTTAAATATGTATTTTAAATTTATTTTTGCTCATACAACTCAACACTGTAATATCACAGTCTTAATAACATATTTAACACAATTTGCAAACCTTTCTTCTAAACACTCTTTCTGAGTCTTCGTACTCCTTTAGCAGAGCAGTATGACAAAACTGGTAGCGGACCACAAAATCATCAAGCCTAGTAAGTCGGCCAGATCCGAAACGAATATGCTTCAAATCCCACTGGCTTTTCTCCATGATGCCCTGGGTTTTGTTATCCTCAGTTATGTTCTAAGAAAGGATTGAACAATTTTTTTATTTAGAAGTAAAACACAATAGAAAGTTGGCAACATTATTGTAAAAACTCTACATATAGTGAATGTATTTATTTATTTATTTTTACTTGTCTTTCAATGTTTCGGAGGGCATCATATCTCTTTGTACAATGCTCGTATTGATGTCCTTTGCCATGTCGTCCAAGGTCACCTTTGCAGGAAAATAAAGTATGATTTTAATTATTATAAAAATCTAAACATTTTTATGTAATGTTTTATAAACACTATGTTTCGAAAAAATGACTAACCTAGCATTATCTCTGTCCACAACCCAGCAAAAGGAAGAAGATACTTTTTAAGGTGATCCACAAGTCCTTTGCAGTAGTACACGTTAGGTTCACCTTCCTTGTCAACTGGGGCCTGGGAAATAATCTTCTTGTATCGTTTCTGAAATTTGTTGATTCCTTCCATTCCCTACAGTACAGATTATGTTTAATTGCTATGAGACTATACAGAAAAAGGCCAATGTATATCCAAAACTGATAATGAGTAATTTGCACATGCAGCAACATTTTCTTCATAAATTCAATTGTACATTTCCTTGTTCATTTTGACAAAGGCTTATTATTATGTTGTTCTATTGGTGTTATTAGCATGTAATGCTATTGTAATGAGTAGTATAATTGAGTAGAAATTTAAAAAATGTAACTAATATTTATTTCAACATTACAGTGCTTTTGCAACAGTAATATACAGTATCTTGATAGTAACAGTAATTTAAATAATATTTTAGCACAGTTTAATAATTTTTTTTTTTGTAAATGTAAACAAAAGTTATAATAATACAGTTATGATAAAATCAGATTTGACATTTACCTTTAAGTCCTCCGTGTTGCTTTTGGACTCCAAAGTTACATCCAAATCTATTTTTGTTTTCTGCAGCCACAACTGCAGGTTCTTGAAATGTTTCTCAACATTTTGCCCACTGCAAGGGCTTGAGAAAACAACTGTAGCACTTTGCAACATATCATCAAGTTCTTGCAAAGTGCTTGCAGTTGTGAGGGCACCAAAGGAATGCATGGCAAGATGGTAGTGGTTTGGCGCACTGGGGAATACAAAAAGAATATTCAATTTTCACAGTTACAAGTTATTCATTTTAAGTATACATAAAACATATTATGTTGGGTCAGTTTGTTAAAGACTGTTGAGTTAATGTGTCTTTCTCTCTTGCACAATAACAGTTATCACATTAGACCTATGTAATCAGTATAATTCTATAAAAGTAATTTCGCTAAGTATTGTGTTACTTAATGTATGCTTAATGTATGTATGTTTAATGTATGCAACTAAAATGTACAAGGAGAAAATAGTTTATGCTTACTGTTTCCTACACATCTCCTTGGCATTCTTCATAACATGACTGAGGCATCTATGAAGAATGGGCACCTCAAAATCTTCCTTGGTACCTTTTCCACAGGCAATGTTATAGTAATGGTTAATGGTATCATGCAGATTTTTCTTTGCAAATGACAAACAAATTGCCTGCATTAGTACCATAGAGCCATCACATAGAAGCATGATTGGTGACCGCATCCCTTTCCGTCCAAACCGCCTTGCAACATCGGTCTGAAAAGCCTCAAGGAAATATGTTACAGAGGCTGTGGTGTGGTCACAGGTTAAGTAGGTTGCAACTGGTAAGGGAGATGAGTTTTTTTGAGGATTCCTGATGACCAGCTCATAGACATAGAAAGGAGGAGAGCCCTTCTCTTTCTTTATGATGCTGCCTGTAGCATCCAGATAAACAATGTCCTCCTGACATCGCTCTTGATAAATTTCTATGCTCCTTGATGACCAAAGCAAAACACCTTTTGGGTGAAGCATTACTTTTTGGAGGACCTCATCTGTGGTGTTTTTTTTTTTTTTTTTTTCAAGCATAATTTGTAGGCTGAGGATCTCATTGTTGTGCTGACGACTTTTCTGTCACACTTCCCATGAAATGTTTTTCAGTACATTGGGAGTAGGAGCTTTATCTCTACAGCCAGATTCCATTACATCTTCTTTTATCTCTGTTAATTTCTCAAGATACATGGCTCGTGGTAATTGCTTTTGTAGATCTTGGCCTACTATGTGTCTGTCATCTGCCCTCACTGGTCGTCTCTTCAGTTCAGTAAGATTGCGAATGGACTGTTCACCTTGAAATTCCACTGTTCCTTTTAAGTCATCCTCACTATCCACAGTCACAGTAACAGTGACTGGGCAATCCTCAAATCTGCAATAGCCAAGACACCAGAACTCGGGGCTTGATTGTTTGGATTCCAAGACCTTCAGTCTGTGTCTTTTAAATGCAAATGAGCAGTATGGGTGTATTGACCTTAGTCCTTTGGCAATGATGTTAGTCCACTGTAGTCCTTTGAATCCTCTTTTTTTTCTCTTTTTTTTTATTATATTCCAATCTTTATGATCAAGAAAAAAGAATGATGGGTTCTGTGGGAGTTTGATCCTGACAAACCCTTCCTCATCAGAGGTGTTGCTCATGACTCCCTAATGAAAATGCACAATGTTAATGCTGTGCCTAAAATACAGTTTACAAAAATGTAAACTTTAAATACAGTGCTGATAAAGTGTTATGGATTTCGTGTTGATAGACAAAACTGTTTTGTATAGCAATGCAACAAATGTGAGGCATGACACCATACTACATCCGAGGTTGAATCTTTGCAAAGCTTTGACATATTGACACCAAACTTTATGTGTGCTATTGTCACCTCACACAGAACACACCACATCGATTTGATAACAGTGCCACCTATTAGTCAAAACTTATATCTCATTAAATCATATTACTAGGGGTTGTTTTTATGTTTTTTCAGCCATTTTTACTAAAATCATACAAATATGGCTTTAATTACTCCTTGTTGCAGTTGGTCTGCTGCTCCATGCCATGCTTTGCTCCGAATTTTGCCTATGATTGTGCTTGGCCCCTTAATTGTTGCTTGCAGCTATATTTATTAATGTAATTACATAAATTTATTACAGGTGTAAATACTGTGATCAGAACCCCTTGATTACGTACTCTTTGATGTAGTCAGAAATGTTAAAAGCAAAATCTATTTTTTTTGTGTCACTAATGTCCGTACAACACAAGATGAATTATTATCATAATTAATTGGTCAATTCTGACAATCTAATAAAATTAAAAAAATAAGGAGAATAGATAGCAATACAACATGCCAACTAACATTAAAAATATCAGATTTTTTTTTATTAATGATTTTTTCACAATAATTATGATTTTATCTTTCTATAATTATTCAGTGCACCCCTAAAGGGGTTTATTGTCTTGTTCAAGAGTACTTTGATGATACAGTCCTGAAACTTTTATATCTAGAATACTTTTGACCCCTCATGAAAAACAAACACAGTAATGAGTAAATACTAACTTGTTCAGGAGATTTGTGTCCAAGATCCTCTTTGACACTTTTACTGTCCCTGGACTGCAGAGAGGATGGGGATAATTCTGGCTGGTGCTTTAAAAAAAGACAGACAGCCAACAATTTATGCATTACAGGTTAGAAGAAAAAAAATGGCATGGATTTGAATGCACACAGTAAAGACTAACTTGTTCAGGATATTTGAGTCCATGATCCTCTTCGATACTTTTACTGTCCCAAGTCTGCAGAGAGGATGGGGACAGTTCTGGCTGGCGCTTTAAAAATAGACAGACATCAACATTTAGCATTATAGGTTAGTAGCCGAAAAATGGTATGGATTTTAAAACACACAGTAAAGACTAACTTGTTCAGGAGATTTGTGTCCAAGATCCTCTTCGATACTTTTACTGTCCCTGGACGGCAGAGAGGATGGGGACAGTTCTGGCTGGCGCTTTAAAAAAAGACAGACAACCAACATTTAGCATTATAGGTTAGGAGCCGAAAAAAGGCATGGACTTTAATTAGGGATGCACCGAATTTTCGGCTGCCAAAAATTACAGTCAAAAATGGCATTTTCAGTTTTTGTCTGAAAGAGAAAAAAGGCCGAAAATATGAGCAGAAAATATAAATTCTAATGTATAGGCCTATATACGGCGTGCCACGTAGACGTTGTCACTCCACAGTGTGATGCTCTGTTCAATATTCTGCTTTATGAATGTGCATCCGGAACAGCAAAGTCTGCTCAAATAGCGCACCAATAGGAAACTTAGTGCTACTGTGCTGTAAAATGTTGTAGTACAGCTGTACTGGTCAGTGCTGGTAAAATGATGCTACCCTCTCATCCACTGATCTGCTCCCGCTATGCTCTGCTAACTTGCTCTGATAATAATAGTTTTGTAGGACTATACATTATTTGGATAATTAGTTATTAAAATTATATCTGATTTTGTTGTATAGAACTAAATAAAAATAATATATTGATATTTAATAATATTATATTTTCTGTTAAATTTTATTGTGTTATTTTCAATAAAAGTGTGGTTATTTTATTTGCTTGTGTTTTTATATTTGCTATTATTCAAATTATTAAGTTAAATTATTTTGTAAAAATTATTACAAAATTACTTTATATTATTTAGTAAAATACTAAATAAATATTACAAAGCATTTTGGTTTCGGTTTCAGTTTTGGTCCAGAAATTTCATTTCAACGCATCCCTAATTTTAATGCACAGAGTAAAGACTAACTTGTTCAGGAGATTTGTGTCCATGATCTCATCACACTCCTAAAATAAGTAAAAATAAGTACTTACCTTGTGAAATGCACTTTGCACTCTATAACGATTGTTCTTATTATTGGGAATACCAAGTGCAGTGCACACTTGACCCCAGAAGCCTTCTTTATGTGATACGCTGTCATCAAATTTGATGCCTTTCTTTTGAAGGTCTTGAACAATATCCACAATTTCACTGACTACTACATTTTTGGTCTTGTTCTATTGGGGAAAAAGTCATTATTAAAGATAACGAAAATATTTGTGCATAAAGTATAACAAAACATGTGCTTTACAGACAATGGATTAGTAAGGATTTAAGTACTCACCCCAAATAACCGAAATGAGTGTAGTCTGTATAAATGCAAAATGGTAGAAGATATTATGATGGCAGTAAAAATATTCCCGTTAAAAGGCATATAGGCCTACTGCTCAAACAGATTCCATAACCATTACATCAGTATGACCAATAAAGTTATCAATGTATTTGACAGAACTTGTAAGGACGGCAATACTTTGACATAACTTAGTACTTGTTCGAAAGGCCTTGTATACATACGTTTATCAAGCGTCATCATTTAATATAGCCTAATAATAATAAAATCAACTAAGTAATTTCATGAAACAAAAAGTACAAAAAGTAAAAAATGTTCGATCCATGAATCGTAAAAAGGCATGACAACAAACAAAGCTCAGATTTTCAAAAATCTAAATAAAACCGTGTGGGGTTGTAGGTAACTTATTCTGATAACGATTGCCAAACACGTGATTAGCATAATTTAATACAGTTTTAAAAAAATGTCTTAAACATAAAGACGTATACATTTTACAAAAAGATGTGCTCACCCTTTCTTCGACATCGTTTACGTTTTAAGTAAGGTCGGCAACAGGTTGAAATGCTGTGATAGTCTTGAGTCTAACAGCTTACACTTCACAATATATTTTAAAGCAGTGGGCGGTGCTACCTTGCAAATGCATCCCTGTTTAGGCTTTGCAGGTGCCTGTTAATAAATTATGTCAATTTATGTATTTTATTTCATCCACATTTTTTGTTGTTGTTGTTATTATGTTGGGTTTCACTGTTATTGTGGTTATATTACACTGTAATAAATATCTAAGATTCTTACTACATGCCAATCTATTGAACCATTTACACTAACATGGTTAAGGCTGGATGGTACACAGATTCGTCAAGCATGCGCACATCTATATAGCATAATCCCTTCGAGACATCGTGGTGGACAAGAGCAACCAGCTGATTCCTATTATACATATATATTGAAAGATGCGTAAAATAAGTTCTTATACCTAAGCGTTATAACATAGAGTTTAGAAAATATTATCCAGCAAAAAACTGACAGAACAGACTGAAAGGAACGGGCAAAATTTAAAATCCGTTTGTTACAGTGGGAGGGATTTATTACATAGCACAGTTAATGCAGGTGCTGGTCATATAATTAGAATATCATCAAAAAGTTGATTTATTTCACTAATTCCATTCAAAAAGTGAAACTTGTATATTATATTCATTCATTACACACAGACTGATATATTTCAAATGTTTATTTCTTTTAATTTTGATGATTATAACTGACGACTAAGGAAAACCCCAAATTCAGTATCTCAGAAAATTAGAATATTACTTAAGACCAATACAAAGAAAGGATTTTTAGAAATCTTGGCCAACTGAAAAGTATGAAAATGAAAAGTATGAGCATGTAAGCACTCAATACTTAGTTGGGGCTCATTTTGCCTGAATTACTGCAGCAATGCGGCGTGGCATGGAGTCAATCAGTCTGTGGCACTGCTCAGGTGTTATGAGAGCCCAGGTTGCTCTGATAGTGGCCTTCAGCTCTTCTGCATTGTTGGGTCTGGTGTCTCTCATCTTCCTCTTGACAATACCCCATAGATTCTCTATGGGGTTCAGGTCAGGCGAGTTTGCTGGCCAGTCAAGCACAGTAACACTATGGTCATTAAACCAGCTTTTGGTACCTTTGGCAGTGTGGGCAGGTGCCAAGTCCTGCTGGAAAATGAAATCAGCATCTCCATAAAGCTTGTCAACAGAAGGAAGCATAAAGTGCTCTAAAATTTCCTGGTAGATGGCTGCGTTGACTGTGGACTTCAGAAAACACAGTGGACCAACACCAGCAGATGACATGGCAGCCCAAATCATCACTGACTGTGGAAACTTCACACTGGACTTCAAGCAACATGGATTCTGTGCCTCTCCACTCTTCCTCCAGACTCTGGGTCCTTGATTTCCAAATGAAATGCAAAATTTACTTTAATCTGAAAAGAGGACTTTGGACCACTGAGCAACGGTCCAGTTCTTTTTCTCCACAGCCCAGGTAAGATGCTTCTGACGTTGTCTCTGGTTCAGAAGTGGCTTGGTAGCCCTTTTCCTGAAGACATCTGAGCGTGGTGACTCTTGATGCACTGACTCCAGCTTCAGTTCTCTCCTTGTGAAGCTCTCCCAAGTGTTTGAATCGGCTTTGCTTGACTGTATTTTCAAGCTTGCGGTCATCCCTGTTGCTTGTGCACCTTTTCCTACCCAAATTCTTCCTTCCAGTCAACTTTGCATTTAATATGCTTTGATACAGCACTCTGTAAACAGCCACACCTTTCAGTAATGACCTTCTGTGACTTACCCTCTTTGTAGAGGGTGTCAATGTTCGTCTTCTGGATCGTTGCCAAGTCAGCAGTCTTCCCCACTATTGTGGTTTCAAAGAACAAGAGATACCCGAAATTTATACTGTAGGGATGGTCATTAATTCAAAATCAAATGTAAATATTCTAATATTTTGAGATACTGTTTTTTTGACTTTCATGAGCTGTCAGCTCTAATCATCAAAATTAAAAGAAATAAACATTTGAAATATATCAGTCTGTGTGTAATGAATGAATATAATATACAAGTTTCACTTTTTGAATGGAATTAGTGAAATAAATCAACTTTTCGATGATATTCTTATTATATGACCAGCACCTGTATAGGCTGCTGATATGTCAATATAATGGATTAACATTAATGCTACTGATTATCATACACAAAGGCCCCTGTATGACTTGCATATTTATTATATGTAATGATTTGGACATAAAACAAATGTATTTGTTTGTTTATTTATTTATTTGCTTGTTTGAGACGTGTTCTACAGGATAGCAACAAATTCTATAACATCGTCATACACTTTATTCACAATTAACACATGTAAATATAGCCTACTTGGTTTTCATTGGACAGTAATGGTATGAAAAATTGCACTCTGAAAAATAAATATTAAATGCTGCATTTAAAAAAAGTTTAATAAATTAAAATATACAATATATGAGTCTGAAGTGGAGTATAAGTAAACGGTAGCACAATATTGCTAAATGACTCCGGAGCGGAGTCCACTTGCACAGCGCAGCGGATCCAGAACAGATAAGGATTACGGATACGAACCGGATCCGATCCGGACCCGTTCATGAAGTAGCTCATCCGGCCCAGATCCGACATGGATCCGTTCATTAAGTGGGTTTATACCTTATTTAAAATGGGTAATCTGGCCAAACTAGCTATGGAAATACCTAAAATAGAGCTGACAAAAATTATGTAAAATAGATTTCTCTATAAAAGCTTAAATATTCCATATGACTCCCTTTATTAATTTTATTAAACCAGAAAATCGTTCAAAACTTGAAAAAATCTAAACTTTTCTTGGCCAATAACAATGAAAAGCTCTATAAAAAGTAGGTATTACATGAAGATAAATCAATGTGGTTGCATCAATAAAATGCAACCACAAATTGTACAAAAACATTGTTTTATTTAATGAAAAAAGAAAAGAAAAATCAGTTCGATAACTTGAAAGAATTAGCTCAATTCAGCTATAAGGAATTTTATAGCATACAAAATTTCATTATTCACTTTGTGTCAGCTTGATGTTGATTTAATAAAATTCAATATCAGCAAAAATGTTGCAAAATTAATACATTATGAAACAAAGTCGATTCGGCAATAAAGCAGCTCTGGAGAAAACAGTGATATCATAATCCAACTAAATTCAGTTCAAGTTTTGTCATTATGCAATACAATGAAATCAGTATTATTCCTGAATATTCAGTGTCTTTTAAACCCCAGCTAAGTAATCCAGAGGTGACAGTGTAACCCAAACTTCAGCAGGTGACTGAAACTAAGAAAAAACACCTTGGCAGAAACCAGGAGCAGTCAGCTCAGCTCTCCTCTGGTTAAATGAACAAAGATGGTGTGATTATGATTTCAGGCTGCATCACTAGTGAGATTGTGGTCTGATGTCATTCAGAATATTTCATCAAGCTCCTACTGCTTGAAGATCAGGATACGTCACGCTGTCATTTTGGTCGGAGAAGTTGTAGTCTGTCCAGCAGGGCTGCCGTTTAGCCAGCAGTGGACGACTGGTTTAACAGTGACTGTAAGCATGATAAAACTGCATTGTGGTCCTAGCAGCTCCTGGCCGGACACGTTCATTGCTGCCCGTAGGGGTCTGTGAAGAGGACTTTTCTGTTTCTCGTGGTCTTTGCTGAGGATGTATGCTGAAGGCTGTCCAGTCGTGATGTTCACTTGTCGTGGTCTTCGCTGACATTCAGGACTGCGTTGTGGTAATCTCTGGGTGTAGGTCCATCATCTGGTCTGGATAAGGACCGCATCCGCCTGAGTAACCTTAGGACAAGAGTGAGACAGAAACATTGAAATAAGTAACAAGTATGACTTTTCCTTAAAGCACCTGTGATCACACACATTTTCATACGTTTTCATACAAATTTCATTACAACTCATAGCAAAGATTACTGTTAAGTGTATGTGGATGTAAATATAAAAGTTTTGTAAATATTGATATGAATCTTTTGACATTGCACAGTTATTACACGTTAAAAGCTGAATTGTGGTTCATTGTCAGTATTTGACAAACTAGTTGGTTAAATCAAGTTTAAAACTATTTAATCTTACTTTTATAGATAAAGTAGATATCTTCACTATTCACTCTTTTATTTTGTAATGCAACATCAGACAGTCCTGAAACTGATTGAGGGACACCCTGGGGCAGTGAACTGTTAATCTGAATTGAAACTGGTCTGTGAAACCAGAGAGTTTATTTTTTAGAGCCATCCAAAATCAAAGACAATATTGGTCATATATGAGTTTTTGGAGGGCTTTTATTTTGTAATGCAACATCAGACAGTCCTGAAACTGATTGAGAGACACCCTGGGGAAGTGAACTGTTAATCTGAATTGAAACTGGTCTGTGAAACCAGAGAGTTTATTTTTTAGAGCCATCCAAAATCAAATAGAATATTGGTCATATATGAGTTTTTGGAAGGCTTTTATTTTGTAATGCAACATCAGATCGTCTTGAAACTGGTTTAGATACACCCTGGGGCAGTGATCTGTTAATCTGAATTGAAACTGGTCTGTGAAACCAGAGAGTTTATTTTTTAGAGCCATCCAAAATCAAATAGAATATTGGTCATATATGAGTTTTTGGAAGGCTTTTATTTTGTAATGCAACATCAGACAGTCCTGAAACTGATTGAGAGACACCCTGGGGCAGTGAACTGTTAATCTGAATTGAAACTGGTCTGTGAAACCAGAGAGTTTATTTTTTAGAGCCATCCAAAATCACAGGCAGAACAGTCAATATGAGTTTTAGGAGGGCTTTTATTATGTAATGCATCATCAGACAGTCCTGAAACTGGATTGAAACTGGTGTGTGGAAACAGGAGTTTTCTTTTATAACTATTTGAATATACAGATAAATGTGGTTATATGCAAGTTTTGAAAGGCTTTTGTTTTTTATTTTGTTGTTTCTCATCAGAGAGGTATTTTCATATTATTTGGAAATTCTACATTTAATATTACTCAACGTTTTCGTTTTATCAGACCGTTTTTTAAACATTTGTATTATTTTAAATGAATTGATTTCATTTATTTGTTCATTATATATTTGTTTATTCGTTTTCATTATTGACAGAAACTGGCTCAATAAATGAATGCCAGATGTTTTATACGCTATTACCATAGCGCCTTGTATATGCGCGCAACACAAAATAACGTGGCGGCTAGAATGACCGTGTTTTTCAAAGTGGAGGCTGGCTTGACCGCAGTGAAATAACTATGCTTCTTAACATAGTCTTTTACTCTGATTTTATTTATTTTTATACACCTCTATGGTTCTCAAAAAAAAAAAACAGCACCTCATGAAATATTTACATTCATTAAAAACTAATGTTATCATTTCTGTGTTGTCTCTTATTTCATAAAGAGGGATGAATATAGTAGTTATAAACTTGAAAAGAAATTGTAGCGCTCCAAATAAGTAAAGATAAATCCTTTCCTGCAGGTGCGTACAGAGCCAGAAGAATGCTTGGAAGCAAACAGGAAACTGGCGTTTCAGAAACGTTTGCTTGCTCGTGTCCACAGCCGCAGGAACTAGGGGTGCTGAGGGTGCTGCAGCACCCCCTGCTGACAGCTAGAAAATTTAAGATATATGACTAAAGTTTTATTTTTCCAACATGTTTTTGATTTTCCACCTTTATTCATAAAATGTTTCAAAATATTATTTCATTTTAATATGCTGTGAAATGTAGTTTGTAACTTTGAGAAATTAACATATTTTAAAAGTCAGTCTGGTGTGAGTGACGTGATTACGCTAAAATTTGAATATTCAAATGAGAAAACAAGCGCGTATTTACTCAGCTAACTATGGCTAGTCAGAAAAGAATATCTGATTTCTTTAAAGGGTTAGTTCGCCCATTTAAGACATGAAGTTGTATGCAATCCTTACCAGCACTATAGTGCATACACACTGACCCACCCTTTAGTCACCTCCTGGTCAGAGTTCTGGCCGCTGGAAGTTTTCAAGATAGTACTCCCGGTTGGTTTCCGGGCCTCAAAACTGTGCGTTTTACGTGAAAAAGTATTTGCGTTTCAAAGCTTGAATAATTTACATCACAAAAACACGCCTGACAAAATTCATACCTCAGTTTTAATCGGCACTATTTTCTTTCCATTTCTATCAATCCGCGCTGCTGTCAACGTCAACAGTGCGCACGTTCAGATCAGCTGTTGATAGCGCGACTCGCTGACAACATGTCTGACTCTGAAACTTCTGATGACGAAACCAATTTTAGCACAATGTCAGGCGGAACAGATGATGATGAAAGTAATTTTCAGCTTGTTTACCGTACAGTTTAGACATTGGATCATAAAGTTAGTAAATAGAGCTTACCCGTGGTACTGGTACAGCAAAACTCTTTAAAATCATTTTTTCTTTTTCCTCCTTGGTTGGGGATGTAATCGTCTTCGCTGAAGTGAGCACTGCACACACGGAAATCCTTGATTCTCAATATTTTAGCTCCCGCAGAGTAGCCGATGGCAACCAGCCAAAGCTGTCTCGTAGCTATATCCGAAACTGGAAAAGCGATGGAATCTGAGCGGTGATCCCGGCACATTCTTGTGGTCACAGCCTGGGAATTTACAAGTTCGCACCATTGTTCATTTTCTACTTTTATGTCGTTGTCATTCGATTGTGTAAACACTATGGAACAGCTGATCTGAGCGTGCGCACTGTTGGCGTTGACAGCAGCGGATTGATAGAAATGGAAAGAAAATAGTGCCGATTAAAACTGAGGTATGAATTTTGTCAGACGTGTTTTTTGTGATGTAAATTAATCAAGCTTTGAAACGCAAATAATTTTTTCACTTAAAAACGCACAGTTTTGAGGCCCCGGAAACTAACTGGGAGTACTATCTTGAAAAACTTCCAGCGGCCAGAACTCTGACCAGGGAGGTGACTAAAGGGTGGGTCAGTGTGTATGCACTATAGTGCTGGTAAGGATTGCATACAACTTCATGTCTTAAATGGGCGAACTAACCCTTTAAAAATCCACCAGAATCTAAAAAAAAGAAATCTAAAAATGATTCTGAGTCTGATAACAGAAGAACTGTGGATGATGGTCTCACTGTCAGCAGCACGGATCAGCAAATGAGCGGGATATCCATGTTAACGATAACAGCAGCAGGACTAACCCAACACCTGAGCCTGCGTCTTCTGCTAATCTCATCGACAGCGTAAGAAAATCAGGAGGGGTAGGCCCATTAACACAGTGCTGTCAACCACGCAACCACGATTTTCCAAGCAAACGTTTTGGAGATGAAGCATTTTCCCGTTCTTTTCAGTCACAGTGGTTTAACAAGTGGAGGTGGCTACACTATGATGTGAAAATGGACTGCGTGTTTTGTTTCGCATGCTGCCAAGCTGTAGAGAAAAAACTTATCCGAGCAAGGGCAGACAGATAGGCTTTTTGTGGAAAGAGGCTTTTCCAACTGGCGCAAAGCCACATCAAAATTTACTTTGCATGAAAAGTCGCCAATTCACAAAGATGTTGACAGAGTATTTGCTGGATTAAAGCAAACACCAATAAGCGCGATTTTCTCTGACATTGCAGCTGAAGAGCAGAAAACAGCGAGAAACGTCCTAGAGATTTTGTTTCGTTCTGTTGCATTCTTGGCTAAAAAGGGTCTGTCTTTTAGAGGTGACACTACTCGGGACGGGGTGCTGTATGAGTTGATGATGGAACGGACGTACAATCTGCCGAAGGAAAGAGAGTGGATGATGAGAAGAGACAACTGGATGAGCGAGATTATTTCCCAGTTTGCGCATGCTGTTCAGAGAAAAATTATATCTCGTGCCTCAGACTGTGATTTCTACGGACTGATAGCGGATTGCACAACAGACATCAGCACTTCAGAGCAGTTTTCTTGCAGTCTTCAGTATGTTGACAGTAACCTTGAGTCACACTGTGATTTTTTGGATTTTATAACTGTCCAGACACTACTGCGGAGACACTGTTCATGTGTGTGAAAGACCTTTTTATGAGACTGTTAGAATCTTACTCTTAACAAATACCAAGATCGGCAGTCAGGTTTGTTCGGATGCACAAAGAAGAGAAACCTTTCGGGTACCCGGGAGGCAGTGATTAAAGACAAGACTCAAGTGTCCCGTTTAACCAAAGCTCAGCATTTATTAAGTCATCGGGGAGTATATATATGAAACGAGAAGTTACACCATTGGATGATCACAAGATCTTATCAGACACAGACATCTAAATCATCTAAATATGGAACAATGTCTCTTTAGCAATCAAGGCCAAAGTTTAGGACATATGCAAGCTCAGCACACATCAGCGCATCTTCTGGGCAAAAGGGCACAGAGTGTTTCTGCTAAAATCTAACAGTGGCCACTTTAAGACACCGTAATGTCTTACCTCTGGAACACTCTTGTGCAGATTTAAGAATCATGTATATATACTCATTACATCATCAATAATCAACAAATCATTGTTAGCATATAATTAACCATCAACTCTGATCTGTGTTAATCAATAAAACATAAACATATACTCAAGAATTACAATGTTGATTCTTCTGGTTCTAACTCATATATTGATACATAATCACCTCCATTAACCTCATTTGCACGTTCGTAAGCAGGATTAACTGATATTACGTCAGGAGCAAATGTCCTCACGTTTCGTGCACTCATCATTACTTGATAGGTTCCTCTTGTCATGAGGGCTGTAATTGAGCGAGTTACAAGACCACCAATACATTGAATTATACATGGTGCAATCATTAATAAGATCAAACACAAAACTCCAATAGGTATAACAGTGTGGAAGATCCAAGTTCCCCATCCACCCCAGAGGGTGTTCAGCCAGCTGAACCAAGAAGGATCCACCTTCTCCGGCTCTGGGATAGATTCCTTCATGTGCTCCATGATGTTCGTGACGTTGTCTGAGTTATCTGGAATGTGAAAACAACAGGACACTCCCAACATCTTACAAACACCTCCCTGACTCGACGTTAAAATGTCCAGAACTAATCTGTTCTGTATAACAGCTTCTCTCATCTTCTTTAACTCCTCTGTGAGCAAATCTAATACAACAGCTGTATCATTTTCTATCTTAACATTCCTATCAGTCGTCTTCAGGGCTACTGTTTTGATGGTGCTAGTAACATGTCAGGCCGCTTGTTCAGGCACGGCTGAGAGAAGTAAACCCACACTCGCTGTATGTGCACTGTAGCAGTCATTCTCTTGATCTTGTACTTCAGGAAGTTGCATGTGAAGTAAGTCTTATAGCAGAAGGCTTAAATTTTGTCCAGGGTGTTGCTGTTCTTATTAAAGAATCAGCAAAACGCAAACAGCTCTTTGAATCATTGTTTGGCTGTGAAGACGTCATTGTCAACCTTTTGGGCTTATGCCCAACGAGATGGGGTGTGCGAACTAAAGCAATTCAGCGCTGCTGTTCATCATACCTGGTGATACTGACTACACTTGAAACTTTGAAGGAGGACAAAGGAGTAAGAGGAGATACAAGAGCCAAAATACATGGACTTCACAAGCAATCACTAAAAGGCAAAACTCTCTTCAGTCTTCTTTGCTGTCAAGCACTATTTGAGCCATGTGAAGCAGTGGCAAAGAGCCTGCAGGGTAAAAAGACGACCGCTCTTGGAGCCACAGAGTATGTGAATCTGCTGATGGAGAGAATAAAGGCCTTAAGGGTGGACAGCACAGTGACAGAAATGATCAACCAAGTGAACGACTGTGCTACAAAGTATGGTAAGAAAATGCCTAAAGATGATGAGACCAGAGTAATTAGGACTCCTGCTTGCTATCGCTATACCACAGAGCCCGAGGCACTGTTGCCGGTAACTTATAAAATGAGATGGAAAACTGGATTTTTCGAAGCAGTTGATCTGTTTTTTTCTGAACTGAGCAGAAGATTCAACCAGGATGGAATGAAAATCGCAGCATTGAGAGAGCAGACTGTTCTCAATGCGGCAAATGGAAAATCTTCAGAAACACTGGATATGCAGTCTCTCCATCTTCCCACAGATATTGATGTGAAACGGCTGAAACTTCAAAGATGTTAGGAGATGCATTCAGAGGGGCTGCTCTGTGTGAAACAGTGCAAGATGTTGCAGCAGGCCTCTCTAGACTTCATTCTCAAACTAGATCTCTATTTGTAGAAGCAGAAAAACTGCTAAAACTCTGCCTATTCCTTCCTGTTTCAATTGCTTCATCTGAGAGAAGTTTCTCTACCCTCAAACGTCTCAAAACCTGGTTGAGGAGCAGCATGTCTCAAAAGAGATTAACTCATCTGACGCTTATGCATGTTCATGCAGACATAACTGAACAACTGAATATAGCGGACTTGATCAAAGAATTCATCGGCATTACTCCCGAGCGCCAAGCTACATTTGGAGTATTATAAGGTAAGACGCAGGTTTTTGTGCTGCCGCCGTGCAGTTAAATATTTGAAAGGGTTTTAATAATTGCTTAATCATGAGTTCTGCGTGTTCACATATAACTCTGTCCTCATTCATTTGTATATTCACCTGTAAGCGAGTGTTGTTTGGGCTATTTAATATTAGGATGCTGTTAAAAATCCCCTACCGCGCTACCGCCCCGCAACATCAAGCCCCGCCCCTCAGCACCCCCTGGATAAAATATGTTCCCGCGGCCTTGCTCGTGTCCACTTGTTTTTAACTCACATGCACCCTGCACTTCTTGCACGTTGCAATTTATAAAATACAAAATGTTTTGCTAGACTTGTTCAGCCTGTATTGTATTCAGTGTGCGGTTAGCCACTTTCCTGTTTGCAATAGTAAAGAAATATGACATTTTAAAACATTTTAAATCATAACATTATTAATTGGATTTGTTGATTTTAATTTATTTTAGTGATGTGTTCAGTTTCCTGTGCTGCTTATGGTCTCATATGTAAGACTTTGCAATATTAATTATTAATAATAAATGCTGAGAAACAGATGCAGTTCAGCACATCAGTTTGACTCTGGAGTGAATCTGGATCTCCTGAACTGTTTTTATTTAATGTTCATTCTGTTAATTCACTGAATAAATCTGTTAGACAACGATCAGAACAATTCTTCTTCCAGCTGTTCACCTGCATGCAGGATTTATCCAGGACTTCAATAAAACAAGAAGAAAGTCA
Source organism: Onychostoma macrolepis (assembly GCF_012432095.1). Lineage (NCBI taxonomy): Eukaryota > Metazoa > Chordata > Actinopteri > Cypriniformes > Cyprinidae > Onychostoma > Onychostoma macrolepis. The sequence goes on along the minus strand of NC_081157.1, from coordinate 50,927,070 downwards.
TGCTATTTATTTTATGCTTTTATTCTCACTATAATTCACTTTTTATAAAAACTAAATTAAACTTAAGACACATTGATCAAATGATTATGTAACACTTTGTTTGTTTTATTAATCTGTGATCTTACTGTGTTGCTCCATGACAGTATTTCTGGAAAATACTAAAATATTCCTTTCTCTTCTTCTCCAAATAGAGAACAGGATCATTGTCTTCTCTGAACAGTCTGTGTTGGTCAGTGATCATCTTTCTTGCTCTCTTACAGATGGAAAAAAACAAATCCATGAAGAATTCACTCTTGAACACATATCTCACTGGTCCTTCCTCGTGTTCAGTTACTCTTGATCTGATGTAATCTGTGAGTTGTTGAATGCAGCTGATGTTGTAGCCCATCTCTGAGATGTTAAATGACTGAATCATGTCTGTCTGCTGATCAACATCTGAGACTAAGGATCTTATCTGGGCTTCATCGTAAGGAGACAGAGTTTGAGCCAATCCCAATGTTCTGTAAACATCCGTTAGGACCAGAGGCGTCATGCCCATTTAAAGTGAGGGGCCCCCTCAGATTTTTGAGCCAAGTGGATATTGAATGCAGCTCCCAAAAGACAAAAAATAGCCGATTCATATTCTCTATGTTTTTAATACAATCACACCGGCGTGATTAGAAGGTTCCATGCGTCTATCATCAGCTGTTAAATTCAAATCTGTGTTCGCTGGCTGGCGCTGAGCCAGAGACAGATGTGTTTTTACAGCACTGCGCATTATAACCAATCACACACGATGCTGCTGAGCTTATGAATGCAGTGACCAATCAGAGACGTTCAGATGAGTCATCGCTAAAATGCCAGTGTTTTCTTCACTCGCTCGCTGACTGAATACCTCTTTCTGGCGAATTCTCTTGTCAGAAACAACAAAGTGCAAATGTGTGTATGAATATGTAAGTAACATTCATTTCATAGTGTAAACAGCTTCAGTGATTTTAATGGGAGTTTTTGAGAGTGCTTGAACTCTAGACTATCAGTAAAAATGTTCGGTAACACTTTATAATAACTGCACGCTATGAATCATTAGGTAAGCATTAGTAAATAGTCAGTTCATCCTTTATAAAGCATTGTCCCAACATTAATAGTCATTAGTAAGCAGTTTATAAAATACAAAATGTTTTGCTAGACTTGTTCAGCCTGTATTGTATTCAGTGTGCGGTTAGCCACTTTCCTGTTTGCAATAGTAAAGAAATATGACATTTTAAAACATTTTAAATCATAACATTATTAATTGGATTTGTTGATTTTAATTTATTTTAGTGATGTGTTCAGTTTCCTGTGCTGCTTATGGTCTCATATGTAAGACTTTGCAATATTAATTATTAATAATAAATGCTGAGAAACAGATGCAGTTCAGCACATCAGTTTGACTCTGGAGTGAATCTGGATCTCCTGAACTGTTTTTATTTAATGTTCATTCTGTTAATTCACTGAATAAATCTGTTAGACAACGATCAGAACAATTCTTCTTCCAGCTGTTCACCTGCATGCAGGATTTATCCAGGACTTCAATAAAACAAGAAGAAAGTCATGCTATTTATTTTATGCTTTTATTCTCACTATAATTCACTTTTTATAAAAACTAAATTAAACTTAAGACACATTGATCAAATGATTATGTAACACTTTGTTTGTTTTATTAATCTGTGATCTTACTGTGTTGCTCCATGACAGTATTTCTGGAAAATACTAAAATATTCCTTTCTCTTCTTCTCCAAATAGAGAACAGGATCATTGTCTTCTCTGAACAGTCTGTGTTGGTCAGTGATCATCTTTCTTGCTCTCTTACAGATGGAAAAAACAAATCCATGAAGAATTCACTCTTGAACACATATCTCACTGGTCCTTCCTCGTGTTCAGTTACTCTTGATCTGATGTAATCTGTGAGTTGTTGAATGCAGCTGATGTTGTAGCCCATCTCTGAGATGTTAAATGACTGAATCATGTCTGTCTGCTGATCAACATCTGAGACTAAGGATCTTATCTGGGCTTCATCGTAAGGAGACAGAGTTTGAGCCAATCCCAATGTTCTGTAAACATCCGTTAGGACCAGAGGCGTCATGCCCATTTAAAGTGAGGGGCCCCTCAGATTTTTGAGCCAAGTGGATATTGAATGCAGCTCCCAAAAGACAAAAATAGCCGATTCATATTCTCTATGTTTTAATACAATCACACCGGCGTGATTAGAAGGTTCCATCGTCTATCATCAGCTGTTAAATTCAAATCTGTGTTCGCTGGCTGGCGCTGAGCCAGAGACAGATGTGTTTTACAGCACTGCGCATTATAACCAATCACACACGATGCTGCTGAGCTTATGAATGCAGTGACCAATCAGAGCGTTCAGATGAGTCATCGCTAAAATGCCAGTGTTTTCTTCACTCGCTGACTGAATACCTCTTTCTGGCGAATTCTCTTGTCAGAAACAACAAAGTGCAAATGTGTGTATGAATATGTAAGTAACATTCATTTCATAGTGTAAACAGCTTCAGTGATTTTAATGGGAGTTTTTGAGAGTGCTTGAACTCTAGACTATCAGTAAAAATGTTCGGTAACACTTTATAATAACTGCACGCTATGAATCATTAGGTAAGCATTAGTAAATAGTCAGTTCATCCTTTATAAAGCATTGTCCCAACATTAATAGTCATTAGTAAGCAGTTTGTAAATACAGCTATAAATGCCTTGTTCTTGATTTATAAGCATATCTATTACAAAGGAGATTTAAAGGCTCAGTTATTTTCCTGACAGAAAAAAATAAACAAACACAGCACAGAGGGATACAGAACTCAAAAATATTTATTTCAAGATGAAAAAAAAAAATGAAACTGTCCAACTGTACACTTAAATTTTTCTGTTTAGTTGTACAGTTGTACAGTTTCATTTTTGCATCTTGAAAAAATATTTCAATGTTCTGTATCCCTCGGTGTTGTGTTTGTTTAACTTGTCTGTTTGGAAGATAAATGAGCCTTTAAATCTGCTTTGTAAAAGCTTCATAAGGTATGAATAGTCCTCACTTTAGATGAGCTCACAAAAATAGATGGCTGGCAACTACTAAATGTTTTATAACTACCTGACTTAATCATGAATTACAGCAGGAATAAGTGTTAATAAAGCATTTATTAACACACTGAGCAACTATTATCATGTGTCTAAATAATAAGATTTATAAATGTACATTTAAATAGTTTGAATCATTTACTTACACTTTCTAAATGATCTTATGAACCACTGACAACTCCTAAATAACTGGTTTGTAAATAACGTAATAATTTAGAAATGATAAATTGATCGTTAATAAAGTATGAAAATACAATTATTAAACATTATAGATATGCTCAAGAACAAAACATTTATAGCTGTTTTTATAAACTGCTTACTAATGCCTATTAATTTTGTAACAATGCTTTTGTAACGGGGCTGACGAGACGTGAGACGTGCGGATCCAAATGCAAGCTTTTATTTACAGGCATGGTCGAGTAATGGCAAACAGGTATGGCATGGACAAGACAAAGAGTAATCCTAGGGCAAGCAAAGGTCGGTAGACAGCGAACAGTATCCAAAGGGGCTAGGCAGAGAGATAATCCAGGTACGAGAGCGATAATCCAGGCAAGGGAAATAATACGAGTCTGAACAGGGAGACAGGGGTAAACACTAGGAACACAGACTAGAAAACAACAAAAGTTCCGTATCGCAGCTAACACTAGGGGAGTGAAAAACGCAGAACAATACAGGAACTAAAAAGAAACACGGAATGGCACAGAAAGGGTTAATCCAGGAAACACGGGTAGAAATAAACACAGGTGAACAGGTAATACAAGACTAGGATACTGACAAGGGCTCTGTAGAGTAGCTACGGCTTGGGGAGCGGTAAACGCATACAATACTCGGCAAAGAGGGAAACAAAGTCCAGGGTTATATAAGGTGTGTGATCAGTGTGTGCGTGTGATTAGTGTTGGATGATGGGAAATGAAGTCCAGTGTTATGTATGATGTGAAGTCCATGTGGTGAGCGAGTGACCTCTGGTGGAGGGTGAATGGAAGTGCAGACTGGATTCGTGACAGCTTTATAAATAATGAATTGACTATTTACTAATGATTAACTAATGATTCATAGTGTGCAGTTATTATAAAGTATTACCAAATGTTGTTTGCTCTCTTTCAATGAAAGTGTTATGATAAGCACCCCAACTTTGTTTTTGTCTTTCAGCAGTTTTTTTTTTTCCCTCCATTTGTACACGGTCACGTTACTTTTAAGCAGCCATCGATGCCCATAAAGCTTCATTAAACTGTAGTTGGTTGGCAAACACAGAGGCTTAGACCGAGCGTTTTGTCCGGTCTTGCGTAAAAGAAAACTGATCGACTGAATGACACATAACAGGCAAAAACACAGGCAAAAGGTAATCCACACAGAGTAACAGAAGACACAAAGTAACAGGTGCAATATGCCAGCAACAAAAGACTAAGTGAGCATGGTATATATCAGGGTGAGTTAAAAGGTAAAAAGGACAAACAGCTGAGTGTAATGAAACAATCATCAGTGCAAGGGATGATGGGAACTGAAGTCCAAAACAAACCAACAATGATCCAGAAGAGTGCCCTCTGGTGGCGCCGGGAGCCAGCTGACAACGTTTATTGTCCTCTATTTGTGTTTCTTCTCTAGTCACGTTTGATCTCGCGAGTCTCCGTGGATCTCGTGTCACTGTGAAATCGTTCCTACAACAAGTGTGTGGTCTCGCGGTCGAATCATGTGTCTGTTCAGAGGATTATAAGGTTGAAAATCGGTTGAACTGTCTTCATGTCTGTGGTCTCCCATGGTTTTGAAATCGGTTAAGATTAGAAAATGGTCTAGTGTGTCCCAGGCCTAACCTGAAGGTGAGGAAGGTCCCTCCTTCATCTTTAGTAATGTTCAGTCTGAGACAACGCAGATCATAACAGCACAAAAATCACACTCTTTAAATTAAACATATCAAATATTTGGTCAGGAAACCCTGAGGTTACTTTTTAGATTTACCTTCACTTCTAGGTGAAACGCTCCACCCTGCCGGTGACTTACCTGCTGCGATGAATCCACCCAAACAATCTCACACGAACCACGTGATGCTGTTCTTAGAAACCAGAGGCCCGTTCTTCGTATGTGGATTACTCAGTTAGCAGGATTTTATTGTTGATGATTTGACATGAACCATGATTGTTAGGATCTTCGAAGCTCATCCTGGAGTCAGCTATAGGTCTGTTAGCTCAACTTGCTTCAGAGCAGCTTATTTCACGTAAATAAGATATGATTGTATTGTTTTAAGTGAAGGGGATACTGAAACTCTGTCCCAATCACTGCGATTTACTTACAAAAGTACCTTGTTAAACCAGGAATAATATTTAAAAAATAATAATTTCAAACCGATTTTGAAAATAGTTGTCAAGTCAATCACCTTTATTTATATAGCGCTTTTAACAATACAGATTGTGTCAAAGCACTTAACAGTATCAAATTGGAGGATAGAGTGTCAGTAATGTACAATGATAAGATTAAACACAGTTGTGTAAATCTATAATAATAAACATGACCAGTTTTACTCACTGAGAGATTTATTTGTGAAGGAATAATTATCTCAATATTTTATTACAGTCAAAGATAAAGTTTGTCTGAGCCGTGCATTCATTTGAACAATGAGCTTTTATGGGTGGTTTTGTTGCATCTTGTCACTGTTGACAAATTTAAAAATGCAAAACATGCACAAATACTAGAAATTATGAAAAAAATAATTGGCAATCATTTAAAAAATGGACTTGGATTTGTCTAACAGAATAAAATCATATGAGGGGAAATTTCATTTGTCTGACACCAGACGCGAATGAAGCGTTAAGAGCGAGTGATTTACATGTTAAGTCAATGCAAAGACGCGAATAGACATCCTGCGGCGAATGAGGCGGCGCGAATTGAGCGTTTCGGGCGTTTGACAGAGAGTTGAAAAATCTGAACTTTGGCGAAAATAACCAATCAGGAGCTTGCTCTAGTAGTGACGTGATTACTATGTAGCGAGCGGAGGGAATCCCAAACAACAATGGAGGACAAAATAATCATTGCTGTTTGTGGACACCCAGAGCTGTATGATAGCCTACATTTTCGTACTTTTACAGAAACAGGAATAAAAAGGATTTTGCTTGGAAGCAAGTGAGTGAGGAGGTCGGACAATCTGGTAAGTTGTAAAAAACGCTCTTTATACAATTTGAGCTATATATATATACTACGCGCGAATAACGCGATTTATTCGCGCAAGTCGCGTCTGGTGTGAACGCACAGTTATCTTTAGATTCTCAGAAATATCACAGAATGACACATCCACCTGATTTACTCTTCAGCTCTTCAACTTGTTTTTGTAGCTCTCTTACTTCTTCTCCTTTCTGCGTCTGCAGGTGTTGATAGAGTTTCTCCAGTAATTCCTGTTGTTTCTGATGATCTTCCAGCATCTGTTGAAGCTCCTGAATGTGCTGCTCTTTTCTCTCTTTGAAATCATTCAGTTCTTCTGCTTGTTTTCTGGCCTCATCTTCATGTTTCTTCTTCAATACCTTTATTTCATCTTCATGTTTCTGTTTCATTTTATCTCGCTCTTTTTCTTCTCTTTCTTTTCTCTTCTCCTCATCCTTTTCTCTTCTCTTGATCTCTTCTTCTTGCTCTTGTTTTAGATCTTCAATCTTTCTCTCCCATCTCTTTCT